>NW_027514923.1:0-107953 GCF_048772815.1 Callospermophilus lateralis
ACCCAATCTGGATGATACTTGGTGGTAATGATCAGTATACAAATCCCACTTGGCTCTCCAAATTTTGTTCTTCTAGGTTGAAGCGTTCGTCTACAGCAGCAGTTTTTATATTTAGGTTCCCCTCTGTTCTCTCCTATATAGATAGATGAATTTGGAACTCTAAATCCAACATTTTTTGTAGTAGCTCTTTGAAACTTGACAAAATAAAGGAGTTCTCTGTTTTGTCTCTATGGTTTGTTTCCTCTTCAAGTAGCCCTAATCACAGACTCTGGAAAAGCACTTTCATCGAGAGGGGTTGCCAAGCTTCTAAGAATTAACGAGTTTCCGAAATACCAGAAAATATTTTTTCACCCAATCTTGATAATACTTGGTGGTAATGATCAGTACACAAATCCCACGTGGCTCACCAAATTTTGTTCTTCTAGGTTGAAGCGTTCGTCTACAGTAGCAGTTTTTATATTTAGGTTCCACTCTACTCTCTCCTATATAGATAGATGAAATTGGAACTCTCAATCCAACATGGTTCGTAGTAGCTCCTTGAAACTTGACAAAATAAAGTGTTCTCAGTTTTGTCTCTATGGTTTGTGTCCTCTTCAAGTAGCCCTAGGCACAGACTGTGGAAAAGCACTTTCATTGAGAGGGGTTGCCAACCTTCTAAGAATTAACGAGTTTCAGAAATACCAGCAAATATTTTTTCACCCACTCTTGATGATACTTGGTGGTAATGATCAGTACACAAATCCCACTTGGCTCACCAAATTTTGTTCTTCTAGGTTGAAGCGTTCGTCTACAGTAGCAGTTTTTATATTTAGTTTTCCCTCTGTCTCCCTATATAGATAGATGAATTTGGAACTCTAAATCCAACATGGTTTGTAGTAGCTCTTTGAAACTTGAAAAAATAAAGGAGTTCTCAGTTTTGTCTCTATGGTTTGTTTCCTCTTCAAGTACCCCTAGGCACATACTGTGGAATAGCAATTTCATCGAGAGGGGTTGCCAAGCTTCTAAGAATTAACGAGTTTCCGAAATACCAGCAAACATTTTTTCACCCAATCTTGATGATACTTGGCTGTTATGATCAGTACACAAATCCCACTTGGCTCACCAAATTTTGTTCTCTAGGTTGAAGCGTGCGTCTACAGTAGCAGTTTTTATATTTTGGTTTCCCTCTGTTCTCGACTATATAATTAGATGAATTTGGAATTCTAAATCCAACATTTTTTGTAGTAGCTTTGTGAAATTTGACAAAATAAAGGAGTTCTCCGTTTTGTCTCTATGGTTTGTTTCCTCTTCAAGTAGCCCTAGGCACAGACTGTGGAAAAGCACTTTCATTGAGAGGCCTTGCCAAGCTTCTAAGAATTAACGAGTTTCCGAAATACCAGCTAATATTTTTTCACCCAATCTGGATGATACTTGGTGGTAATGATCAGTACACAAATCCCACTTGGCTCACCAAATTTTGTTCTTCTAGGTTGAAGCGCTCGTCTACAGTAGCAGTTTTTATATTTAGGTTCCCCTCTGTTCTCCCCTATATAGATAGATGAATTTGGAACTCTAAATCCAACATTGTTTGTAGTAGCTCATTGAAACTTGACAAAATAAAGGAGTTCTCTGTTTTGTCTGTATGGTTTGTTTCCTCTTCAAGTAGCCCTAGACACAGACTGTGGAAAAGCACTTTCATCGAGAGGGGTTGCCAAGCTTCTAAGAATTAACGAGTTTCCGAAATACAGGAAACATTTTTTCACCCAATCTTGATGATACTTGGTGGTAATGATCAGTACACAAATCCCACTTGTCTCACCAAATTTTGTTCTTCTAGGTTGAAGCGTTCGTCTACAGTAGCAGTTTATATTTAGGTTTCACTCTGTTCTCTCCTATATAGATAGATGAATTTGGAACTCTAAATGCAACATGGTTCGTAGTAGCTCTTTGAAACTTGACAAAATAAAGGAGTTCTCAGTTTTGTCTCTATGGTTTGTTTCCTCTTCAAGTAGCCCTAGGCACAGCTGTGGAAAAGCACTTTCATCGAGAGGGGTTGAAAAAATTCTAAGAATTAACAAGTTTCCGAAATACCAGCAAATATTTTTTCACCCAATCTTGATGATACTTGGTGGTAATGATCACTGCACAAATCCCACTGGGCTCAACAAATTTTGTTCTTCTAGGTTAAAGCGTTCGTCTACAGTAGCAGTTTTTATATTTAGGTTTCCCTCTGTTCTCTCCTATATAGATAGATGAATTTGGAACTCTAAATCCAACATGGTTTGTAGTAGCTCTTTGAAACTTACAAAATAAAGGAGTTCTCAGTTTTGTCTCTATGGTTTGTTTCCTCTTCAAGTAGCCCTAGGCACAGACTGTGGAAAAGCACTTTCATTGAGAGGGGTTGCAAAGCTTCTGAGAATTAACGACTTTCCGAAATACCAGCAAATATTTTTTCTCCCAATATTGATGATACTTGGTGGTAATGATCAGTACTCAAATCCCACTTGGCTCACAAATTTTGTTCTTCTATGTTGAAGCGTTCGTCTACAGAAGCAGTTTTTATATTTAGGTTTCCCTCTGTTGTCTCCTATATAGATAGATGAATTTGGAACTCTAAATCAAACATGGATTGTAGTTATTCTTTGAAACTTGACAAAATAAAGGACTTCTCAGTTTATCTCTATGGTTTGTTTCCTCTGCAAGTAGCCCTAGGCACAGACTGTGGAAAAGCACTTTCATCGAGAGGGGTTGCCAAGCTTCTAAGAATAAAGGAGTTTCTGAAATACCAGCAAATATTTTTTCACCCATTCTTGATGATACTTGGTGGTAATGATCAGTACACAAATCCCACTAGGCTCACCA
This sequence comes from Callospermophilus lateralis, assembly GCF_048772815.1. Classification (NCBI taxonomy): domain Eukaryota; kingdom Metazoa; phylum Chordata; class Mammalia; order Rodentia; family Sciuridae; genus Callospermophilus; species Callospermophilus lateralis. The sequence continues at coordinate 2,842 of NW_027514923.1, forward strand.
AATTTTGTTCTCTAGGTTGAAGCATTCGTCTACAGTAGCAGTTTTTATATTTTGGTTTCCCTCTGTTCTCTCCTATATAGATAGATGAATTTGGAACTCTAAATCCAACATTTTTTGTAGTAGCTCTTTGAAACTTGACAAAATAAAGTGTTCTCAGTTTTATCTCTATGGTTTGTTTCCTCTTCAAGTAGCCCTAGACACAGACTGTGGAAAAGCACTTTCATCGAGAGGGGTTGCCAAGCTTCTAAGAATTAAAGAGTTTCCGAAATACAGGAAACATTTTTTCACCCAATCTTGATGATACTTGGTGGTAATGATCAGTACACAAATCCCACTTGTCTCACCAAATTTTGTTCTTCTAGGTTGAAGCGTTCGTCTACAGTAGCAGTTTATATTTAGGTTTCACTCTGTTCTCTCCTATATAGATAGATGAATTTGGAACTCTAAATGCAACATGGTTCGTAGTAGCTCTTTGAAACTTGACAAAATAAAGGAGTTCTCAGTTTTGTCTCTATGGTTTGTTTCCTCTTCAAGTAGCCCTAGGCACAGACTGTGGAAAAGCACTTTCATCGAGAGGGGTTGCAAAGCTTCTAAGAATTAACGAGTTTCCGAAATACCAGCAAATATTTTTTCACCCAAACTTGATGATACTTGGTGGTCATGATCAGTACACAAATCCCACTTGGCTCACCAAATTTTGTTCATCTAGGTTGATGCGTTCGTCTACATTAGCAGTTTTTATATTTAGTTTCCCTCTGTTCTCTCCTACATAGATAGATGAATTTGGAACTCCAAATCCAACATGGATTGTAGTAGCTCTCTGAAACTTTACAAAATAAAGGACATCTCAGTTTTGTTTCTATGGTTTGTTTTCTCTTACAGTAGCCCTAGGCACAGACTGTGGAAAAACACTTTCATTGAGAGGGGTTGCAAAGCTTCTAAGAATTAACGACTTTCCGAAATACCAGCAAATATTTCTTCTCCCAATATTGATGATACTTGGTGGTAATTATCAGTACACAAATCCCACTGGGCTCACCAAATTTTGTTGTTGTATGTTGAAGCGTTCGTCTACAGTAGCAGTTTTTATATTTAGGTTCCCCTCTGTTCTCTCCTATATAGATAGATGAATTTGGAACTCTAAATCCAACATGGTTTGTAGTAGCTCATTGAAACTTGACAAAATAAAGGAGTTCTCTGTTTTGTCTCTATGGTTTGTTTCTTCTTCAAGTAGCCCTAAGAACAGACTGTGGAAAAGCACTTTCATCGAGAGGGGTTGCCAAGCTTCTAAGAATTAACGAGTTTCCGAAATACCGGCAAATATTTTTTCACCCAATCTTGATGATACTTGGTTTTAATGATCAGTACAGAAATCCCACTTGGCTCACCAAATTTTGTTCTTCTAGGTTGAAGCGTTCGTCTACAGTAGCAGTTTATATTTAGGTTTCCCTCTGTTCTCTCCTATATAGATAGATGAATTTGGAACTCTAAATGCAACATGGTTCGTAGTAGCTCTTTGAAACTTGACAAAATAAAGGAGTTCTCAGTTTTGTCTCTATGGTTTGTTTCCTCTTCAAGTAGCCCTAGGCACAGACTGTGGAAAAGCACTTTCATCGAGAGGGGTTGCAAAGCATCTAAGAATTAACGAGTTTCCGAAATACCAGCAAATATTTTTCACCCAATCTTGATGATACTTGGTGGTCATGATCAGTACACAAATCCCACTTGGCTCACCAAATTTTGTTCTTCTAAGTTGAAGTGTTCGTCTACAGTAGCAGTTTTTATATTTAGGTTTCCCTCTGCTCTCTCCTATATAGATAGATGAATTTGGAACTCTCAATCCAACATGGTTCGTAGTAGCTCTTTGAAACTTGACAAAATAAAGTGTTCTCAGTTTTGTCTCTATGGTTTGTTTCCTCTTCAAGTAGCCCTAGGCACAGACTGTGGAAAAGCACTTTCATCGAGAGGGGTTGCCAAGCTTCTAAGTATTAACGAGTTTCCGAAATACAGGAAATATTTTTTCACCCAATCTTGATGATACTTGGTGGTCATGATCAGTACTCAAATCCCAATTGGCTCACCAATTTTGTTCTTCTATGTTGAAGCGTTCGTCTACAGTAGCAGTTTATATTTAGGTTTCACTCTGTTCTCTCCTATATAGATAGATGAATTTGGAACTCTAAATCCAACATGTTTCGTAGTAGCTCTTTGAAAGTTGACAAAATAAAGGAGTTCCCAGTTTTGTCTCTATGGTTTGTTTCTTCTTCAAGTAGCCCTAGGCACATACTGTGGAATAGCAATTTCATCGAGAGGGGTTGCCAAGCTTCTAAGAATTAACGAGTTTCCGAAATACCAGCAAACATTTTTTCACCCAATCTTGATGATACTTGGCTGTTATGATCAGTACACAAATCCCACTTGGCTCACCAAATTTTGTTCTCTAGGTTGAAGCGTGCGTCTACAGTAGCAGTTTTTATATTTTGGTTTCCCTCTGTTCTCGACTATATAATTAGATGAATTTGGAATTCTAAATCCAACATTTTTTGTAGTAGCTCTGTGAAATTTGACAAAATAAAGGAGTTCTCCGTTTTGTCTCTATGGTTTGTTTCCTCTTCAAGTAGCCCTAGGCACAGACTGTGGAAAAGCACTTTCATTGAGAGGCCTTGCCAAGCTTCTAAGAATTAACGAGTTTCCGAAATACCAGCTAATATTTTTCACCCAATCTGGATGATACTTGGTGGTAATGATCAGTACACAAATCCCACTTGGCTCACCAAATTTGTTCTTCTAGGTTGAAGCGCTCGTCTACAGTAGCAGTTTTTATATTTAGGTTCCCCTCTGATCTCCCCTATATAGATAGATGAATTTGGAACTCTAAATCCAACATGGTTTGTAGTAGCTCATTGAAACTTGACAAAATAAAGGAGTTCTCTGTTTTGTCTGTATGGTTTGTTTCTTCTTCAAGTAGCCCTAAGAACAGACTGTGGAAAAGCACTTTCATCGAGAGGGGTTGCCAAGCTTCTAATAATTAACGAATTTCAGAAATACCAGCAAATATTTTTTCACCCAATCTTGATGATACTTGCTGGTAATGATCAGTACACAAATCCCACTTGTCTCACCAAATTTTGTTCTTCTAGGTTGAAGCGTTCGTCTATAGTAGCAGTTTATATTTAGGTTTCACTCTGTTCTCTCCTATACAGATAGATGAATTTGGAACTCTAAATGCAACATGGTTCGTAGTAGCTCTTTGAAACTTGACAAAATAAAGTGTTCTCAGTTTTGTCTCTATGGTTTGTTTCCTCTTCAAGTAGCCCTAGGCACAGATGGTGGAAAAGCACTTTCATCGAGAGGGGTTGCCAAGCTTCTAAGAATTAACGAGTTCCTGAAATACAGGAAACATTTTTTCACCCAATCTTGATGATACTTGGTGGTAATGATCAGTACCCAAATCCCACATCTCTCACCAAATTTTGTTCTTCTAGGTTGAAGCGTTCGTGTACAGTAGCAGTTTTTATATTTAGGTTTCCCTCTGTTCTCTCCTATATGGATAGATGAATTTGGGACTCTAGATCCAACATGGATTGTAGTAATTCTTTGAAACTTGACAAAATAAAGGAGCTCTCAATTTTGTCTCTATGGTTTGTTTCTCTTCAAGTAGCCCTAGGCACAGACTGTTGAAAAGCACTTTCATTGAGAGGTGTTGCCAAGCTTCTAAGAATTAACGTGTTTCCGAAATACCAGCAAATATTTTTTCACCCAATCTTGATGATACTTGGTTGTAAAGATCAGTACAGAAATCCCACTTGGCTCACCAAATTTTGTTCTTCTAGTTTGAAGTGTTCGTCTACAGTAGCAGTTTTTATATTTAGGTTTCCCTCTGTTCTCGCCTATATAGATAGATGAATTAGGAACTCTAAATACAACATGGTTCGTAGTAGCTCTTTGAAACATGACAAAATAAAGGAGTTCTCAGTTTTGTCTCTATGGTTTGTTTCCTCTTCAAGTAGCCCTAGGCACAGCTGTGGAAAAGCACTTTCATCGAGAGGGGTTGAAAAAATTCTAAGAATTAACAAGTTTCCGAAATACCAGCAAATATTTTTTCACCCAATCTTGATGATACTTGGTGGTAATGATCACTGCACAAATCCCACTGGGCTCAACAAATTTTGTTCTTCTAGGTTAAAGCGTTCGTCTACAGTAGCAGTTTTTATATTTAGGTTTCCCTCTGTTCTCTCCTATATAGATAGATGAATTTGGAACTCTAAATCCAACATGGTTTGTAGTAGCTCTTTGAAACTTACAAAATAAAGGAGTTCTCAGTTTTGTCTCTATGGTTTGTTTCCTCTTCAAGTAGCCCTAGGCACAGACTGTGGAAAAGCACTTTCATTGAGAGGGGTTGCAAAGCTTCTAAGAATTAACGACTTTCCGAAATACCAGCAAATATTTTTTCTCCCAATATTGATGATACTTGGTGGTAATGATCAGTACTCAAATCCCACTTGGCTCACAAATTTTGTTATTCTATGTTGAAGCGTTCGTCTACAGTAGCAGTTTTTATATTTAGGTTTCCCTCTGTTCTCTCCTATATAGATAGATGAATTTGGAACTCTAAATCAAACATGGATTGTAGTTATTCTTTGAAACTTGACAAAATAAAGGACTTCTCAGTTTATCTCTATGGTTTGTTTCCTCTGCAAGTAGCCCTAGGCACAGACTGTGGAAAAGCACTTTCATCGAGAGGGGTTGCCAAGCTTCTAAGAATAAAGGAGTTTCTGAAATACCAGCAAATATTTTTTCACCCATTCTTGATGATACTTGGTGGTAATGATCAGTACACAAATCCCACTTGGCTCACCAAATTTTGTTCTCTAGGTTGAAGCGTTCGTCTACAGTAGCAGTTTTTATATTTTGGTTTCCCTCTGTTCTCTCCTATATAGATAGATGAATTTGGAACTCTAAATCCAACATTTTTTGTAGTAGCTCTTTGAAACTTGACAAAATAAAGTGTTCTCAGTTTTGTCTCTATGGTTTGTTTCCTCTTCAAGTAGCCCTAGACACAGACTGTGGAAAAGCACTTTCATCGAGAGGGGTTGCCAAGCTTCTAAGAATTAATGAGTTTCCGAAATACAGGAAACATTTTTTCACCCAATCTTGATGATACTTGGTGGTAATGATCAGTACACAAATCCCACTTGTCTCACCAAATTTTGTTCTTCTAGGTTGAAGCGTTCGTCTACAGTAGCAGTTTATATTTAGGTTTCACTCTGTTCTCTCCTATATAGATAGATGAATTTGGAACTCTAAATGCAACATGGTTCGTAGTAGCTCTTTGAAACTTGACAAAATAAAGGAGTTCTCAGTTTTGTCTCTATGGTTTGTTTCCTCTTCAAGTAGCCCTAGGCACAGACTGTGGAAAAGCACTTTCATCGAGAGGGGTTGCAAAGCTTCTAAGAATTAACGAGTTTCCGAAATACCAGCAAATATTTTTTCACCCAAACTTGATGATACTTGGTGGTCATGATCAGTACACAAATCCCACTTGGCTCACCAAATTTTGTTCATCTAGGTTGATGCGTTCGTCTACATTAGCAGTTTTTATATTTAGGTTTCCCTCTGTTCTCTCCTACATAGATAGATGAATTTGGAACTCCAAATCCAACATGGATTGTAGTAGCTCTCTGAAACTTTACAAAATAAAGGACATCTCAGTTTTGTTTCTATGGTTTGTTTTCTCTTACAGTAGCCCTAGGCACAGACTGTGGAAAAACACTTTCATTGAGAGGGGTTGCAAAGCTTCTAAGAATTAACGACTTTCCGAAATACCAGCAAATATTTTTTCTCCCAATATTGATGATACTTGGTGGTAATTATCAGTACACAAATCCCACTGGGCTCACCAAATTTTGTTCTTGTATGTTGAAGCGTTCGTCTACAGTAGCAGTTTTTATATTTAGGTTCCCCTCTGTTCTCTCCTATATAGATAGATGAATTTGGAACTCTAAATCCAACATGGTTTGTAGTAGCTCATTGAAACTTGAAAAAATAAAGGAGTTCTCTGTTTTGTCTCTATGGTTTGTTTCTTCTTCAAGTAGCCCTAAGAACAGACTGTGGAAAAGCACTTTCATCGAGAGGGGTTGCCAAGCTTCTAATAATTAACGAATTTCAGAAATACCAGCAAATATTTTTTCACCCAATCTTGATGATACTTGGTGGTCATGATCAGTACACAAATCCCACTTGGCTCACGAAATTTTGTTCTTCTAAGTTGAAGTGTTCGTCTACAGTAGCAGTTTTTATATTTAGGTTTCCCTCTGCTCTCTCCTATATAGATAGATGAATTTGGAACTCTCAATCCAACATGGTTCGTAGTAGCTCTTTGAAACTTGACAAAATAAAGTGTTCTCCGTTTTGTCTCTATGGTTTGTTTCCTCTTCAAGTAGCCCTAGGCACAGACTGTGGAAAAGCACTTTCATCGAGAGGGGTTGCCAAGCTTCTAAGAATTAACGAGTTTCCGAAATACAGGAAACATTTTTTCACCCAATCTTGATGATACTTGGTGGTCATGATCAGTACTCAAATCCCAATTGGCTCACCAATTTTGTTCTTATATGTTGAAGCGTTCGTCTACAGTAGCAGTTTTTATATTTAGGTTTCCCTCTGTTCTCTCCTATATAGATAGATGAATTTGGAACTCTAAATCAAACATGGATTGTAGTAATTCTTTGAAACTTGACAAAATAAAGGACTTCTCAGTTTATCTCCATGGTTTGTTTCCTCTGCAAGTAGCCCTAGGCACAGACTGTGGAAAAGCACTTTCATCGAGAGGGGTTGCCAAGCTTCTAAGAATTAACGAGTTTCCGAAATACCAGCAAATATTTTTTCACCCAATCTGGATGATACTTGGTGGTAATGATCAGTACACAAATCCCACTTGGCTCACCAAATTTTGTTCTTCTAGGTTGAAGCGTTCGTCTGCAGTAGCAGTTTATATATTTAGTTTTCCCTCTGTTCTCTCTTATACAGATAGATTAATTTGGAACTCTAAATCCAACATGGTTCGTAGTAGCTCTTTGAAACTTGACAAAATAAAGGAGTTCTCAGTTTTGTCTCTATGGTTTGTTTCCTCTTCAAGTAGCCCTAGGCACAGACGGTGGAAAAGCACTTTCATCGAGAGAGGTTGCCAAGCTTCTAAGAATTAACGAGTTTCCGAAATACCAGCAAACATTTTTTCACCCATTGTTTGTGATACTTGGTGGTAATGATCAGTACACAAATCCCACTTGGCTCACCAAATTTTGTTCTTCTAGGTTGAAGCGTTCGTCTACAGTAGCAGTCTTTATATTTATGTTTAACTCTTTTCTCTCCTAAATAGATAGATGAATTGGAACTCTAAATCCAACATGGCTTGTAGTAGCTCTTTGAAACTTGACAAAATAAAGGAGTTCTCAGTTTTGTCTCTATGGTTTGTTTCTTCTTCAAGTAGCCCTAGGCACAGACTGTGGAGAAGCACTTTCATTGAGATGGGATGCCAACTTGTAAGAATTAACGAGTTTCCGAAATACCAGCAAATATTATCTCTCCCAATCTTGATGATACCTGGTGGTAATAATCAGTACTCAAATCCCACTTGGCTCACAAATTTTGGTCTTCTATGTTGAAGCGTTCGTCTACAGTAGCAGTTTTTATATTTAGGTTTCCCTCTGTTCTCTCCTATATAGATAGATGAATTTGAAACTCTAAATCCAACATGGATTGTAGTAATTCTTTCAAACTTAACAAAATAAAGGACTTCTCATTTTATCTCTATGGTTTGTTTCCTCTTCAAGTAGCCCTTGGCACAGACTGTGGAAAAGCACTTTCATCGAGAGGGGTTGCCAAGCTTCTAAGAATTAACGAGTTTCCGAAATACCAGCAAATATTTTTTCACCCAATCTGGATGATACTTGGTGGTAATGATCAGTACACAAATCCCACTTGGCTCACCAAATTTTGTTCTTCTAGGTTGAAGCGTTCGTCTACAGTAGCAGTTTTTATATTTAGGTTCTCCTCTGTTCTCTCCTATAAGGATAGATGAATTTGGAACTCTAAATACAACATGGTTTGTAGTAGCTCTTTGAAACTTGACAAAATAAAGGAGTTCTCTGTTTTGTCTCTATGGTTTGTTTCCTCGTCAAGTAGCCCTAGGCACAGACTGTGGAAAAGCACTTTCATCGAGAGGGGTTGCCAAGCTTCTAAGAATTAACGATTTTCCGAAATACCAGCAAATATTTTTTCACCCAATCTTGATGATACTAGGTGGTAATGATCATTACACAAATCCCACTTGGCTTACCAAATTTTGTTCTTCTAGGTTGAAGCGTTCGTCTACAGTAGCAGTTTTTATATTTAGGTTTCCCTCTGTTCTCTCCTATATAGATAGATGAATTTGGAACTCTAAATCCAACATGGTTGGTAGTAGCTCTTTGAAACTTGACAAAATAAAGGAGTTCTAAGTTTTGTCTCTATGGTTTGTTTCCACTTCAAGTAGCCCTAGGCACAGACTGTGGAAAAGCACTTTCATTGAGAAGGGATGCCAATCTTCAAAGAATTAACGAGTGTCCGAAATAACAGCAAATATTTTTTCACCCAAACTTGATAATACTTGGTGGTAATGATCAGTACACAAATCCCACTTGGCTCACCAAATTTTGTTCTTCTAGGATGAAGCGTTCGTCTACAGTAGCAGTTTTTATATTTAGGTTTCCCTCTGTTCTCTTCTATATAGATAGAAGAATTTGGAACTCTAAATCCAACATGGTTCGTAGTAGCTCTTTGAAACTTGACAAAATAAAGGTGTTCTCAGTTTTGTCTCTATGGTTTGTATCCTCTTCAAGTAGCCCTAGGCACATACTGTGGAAAAGCACTGTCATTGAGAGGCGTTGCCAAGCTTCTAAGAATTAACGAGTTTCCGAAATACCAGCAAACATTTTTTCACCCAATCTTGATGATACTTGGTGGTTATGATCACTCCACAAATCCGACTTGGCTCACCAAATTTTGTTCTTCTAGGTTGAAGCGTTCGTCTACAGTATCAGTTTTTATATTTAGGTTTCCCTCTGTCTCCCTATATAGATAGATGAATTTGGAACTCTAAATCCAACATGGTTTGTAGTAGCTCTTTGAAACTTGACAAAATAAAGGAGTTCTCAGTTTTGTCTCTATGGTTTGTTTCCTCTTCAAGTTGCCCTAGGCACATACTGTGGAAAAGCACTTTAATTGAGAGGGGTTTCCAAGCTTCTAAGAATTAACGAGTTTATGAAACACCAGCAAATATTTTTTCACCCAATCTTGATGATACTTGGTGGTAATGATCAGTACACAAATCCCACTTGGCTCACCAAATTTTGTTCTTCTAGGTTGAAGCGTTCGTCTACAGTAGCAGTTTTTATATTTAGGTTTCCCTCTGTTCTCTCCTATATAGATAGATGAATTTGGAACTCCAAATCCAACATGGTTCATAGTAGCTCTTTGAAATTTGACAAAATAAACGAGTTCTCAGTTTTGTCTCTATGGTTTGTTTCCTCTTCAAGGAGCCCTAGGCACAGACTGTGGAAAAGCACTTTCATTGAGAAGGGTTGCCAATCTTCTAAGAATTAATGAGTTTCAGAAATACCAGCAAATATTTTTTAACCCAATCTTGATAATACTTGGTGGTAATGATCAGTACACAAATCCCACTTGGCTCACCAAATTTTGTTCTTCTAGGGTGTAGCGTTCGTCTACAGTAGCAGTTTTTATATTTAGGTTTCCCTCTGTTCTCTCCTATATAGATAGAAGTATTTGGAACTCTAAATCCAACATTGTTTGTAGTAGCTCTTGGAAACTTGATATTATAAAGGAGTTTTCAGTTTTGTCTCTGGGGTTTGTTTCCTCTTCAAGTAGCCCTAGGCAGAGACTGTGGAAAAGCACTTTCATTGAGGGGGGTTGCCATGTTTCTAAGAATTAACGAGTTTCCGAAATACCAGCAAATATTTTTTCACCCAATCTTGATGATACTTGGTGGTAATGATCAGTACACAAATCCCACTTGGCTCACCAAATTTTGTTCTTCTAGGTTGTAGCGTTCGTCTACAGTATCAGTTTTTATATTTAGGTTTCCCTCTTCTCTCTCCTATATAGATAGATGAATTTGGAACTCTAAATACAACATGGTTCGTAGTAGCTCTTTGAAACTTGACAAAATAAAGGAGTTCTCAGTTTTGTCTCTATGGTTTGTTTCCTCGTCAAGTAGCCCTAGACACAGACTGTGGAAAAGCACTTTCATCGAGAGGGGTTGCCAAGCTTCTAAGAATTAACGAGTTCCCGAAATACCAGCAATTATTTTTTCACCCAATCTTGATAATACTTGGTGGTAAGGATCAGTACACAAATCCCACTTGGCTCACCAAATTTTGTTCTTCTAGGGTGAAGCGTTCGTCTGCAGTAGCAGTTTTTATTTTAAGGTTTCCCTCTGTTCTCTCCTATATAGATAGATGAATTTGGAACTCTAAATTCAACATGGTTTGTAGTAGCTCTTTGAAACTTGACAAAATAAAGGAGTTCTCAGTTTTGTCTCTGTGGTTTGTTTCCTCTTCAAGTAGCCCTAGGCAGAGACTGTGGAAAAGCACTTTCATTGAGAGGTGTTGCCATGTTTCTAAGAATTAACGAGATTCCGAAATACCAGCAATTATTTTTTCACCCAATCCTGATGATACTTGGTGGTAATGATCAGTACACAAATCCCACTTGGCTCACCAAATTTTGTTCTTCTAGGTTGAAGCGTTCATCTACAGTAGCAGTTTATATATTTAGTTTTCCCTCTGTTCTCTCTTATACAGATAGATTAATTTGGAACTCTAAATCCAACATGGTTCGTAGTAGCTCTTTGAAACTTGACAAAATAAAGGAGTTCTCAGTTTTGTCTCTGTGGTTTGTTTCCTCTTCAAGTAGCCCTAGGCAGAGACTGTGGAAAAGCACTTTCATTGAGAGGTGTTTCCAAGTTTCTAAGAATTAACGAGTTTCCGAAATACCAGCAAATATTTTTTCACCCAATCTGGATGATACTTGGTGGTAATGATCAGTACACAAATCCCACTTGGCTCACCAAATTTTGTTCTTCTAGGTTGAAGCGTTCGTCTGCAGTAGCAGTTTATATATTTAGTTTTCCCTCTGTTCTCTCTTATACAGATAGATTAATTTGGAACTCTAAATCCAACATGGTTCGTAGTAGCTCTTTGAAACTTGACAAAATAAAGGAGTTCTCAGTTTTGTCTCTATGGTTTGTTTCCTCTTCAAGTAGCCCTAGGCACAGACGGTGGAAAAGCACTTTCATCGAGAGGGGTTGCCAAGCTTCTAAGAATTAACGAGTTTCCGAAATACCAGCAAATATTTTTTCACCCATTGTTTGTGATACTTGGTGGTAATGATCATTACACAAATCCCACTTGGCTTACCAAATTTTGTTCTTCTAGGTTGAAGCGTTCGTCTACAGTAGCAGTTTTTATATTTAGGTTTCCCTCTGTTCTCTCCTATATAGATAGATGAATTTGGAACTCTAAATCCAACATGGTTGGTAGTAGCTCTTTGAAACTTGACAAAATAAAGGAGTTCTCAGTTTTGTCTCTATGGTTTGTTTCCACTTCAAGTAGCCCTAGGCACAGACTGTGGAAAAGCACTTTCATTGAGAAGGGATGCCAATCTTCAAAGAATTAACGAGTGTCCGAAATAACAGCAAATATTTTTTCACCCAAACTTGATAATACTTGGTGGTAATGATCAGTACACAAATCCCACTTGGCTCACCAAATTTTGTTCTTCTAGGATGAAGCGTTCGTCTACAGTAGCAGTTTTTATATTTAGGTTTCCCTCTGTTCTCTTCTATATAGATAGAAGAATTTGGAACTCTAAATCCAACATGGTTCGTAGTAGCTCTTTGAAACTTGACAAAATAAAGGTGTTCTCAGTTTTGTCTCTATGGTTTGTATCCTCTTCAAGTAGCCCTAGGCACATACTGTGGAAAAGCACTGTCATTGAGAGGCGTTGCCAAGCTTCTAAGAATTAACGAGTTTCCGAAATACCAGCAAACATTTTTTCACCCAATCTTGATGATACTTGGTGGTTATGATCACTCCACAAATCCGACTTGGCTCACCAAATTTTGTTCTTCTAGGTTGAAGCGTTCGTCTACAGTATCAGTTTTTATATTTAGGTTTCCCTCTGTCTCCCTATATAGATAGATGAATTTGGAACTCTAAATCCAACATGGTTTGTAGTAGCTCTTTGAAACTTGACAAAATAAAGGAGTTCTCAGTTTTGTCTCTATGGTTTGTTTCCTCTTCAAGTTGCCCTAGGCACATACTGTGGAAAAGCACTTTAATTGAGAGGGGTTTCCAAGCTTCTAAGAATTAACGAGTTTATGAAACACCAGCAAATATTTTTTCACCCAATCTTGATTATACTTGGTGGTAATGATCAGTACACAAATCCCACTTGGCTCACCAAATTTTGTTCTTCTAGGTTGAAGCGTTCGTCTACAGTAGCAGTTTTTATATTTAGGTTTCCCTCTGTTCTCTCCTATATAGATAGATGAATTTGGAACTCCAAATCCAACATGGTTCATAGTAGCTCTTTGAAATTTGACAAAATAACGAGTTCTCAGTTTTGTCTCTATGGTTTGTTTCCTCTTCAAGGAGCCCTAGGCACAGACTGTGGAAAAGCACTTTCATTGAGAAGGGTTGCCAATCTTCTAAGAATTAATGAGTTTCAGAAATACCAGCAAATATTTTTTAACCCAATCTTGATAATACTTGGTGGTAATGATCAGTACACAAATCCCACTTGGCTCACCAAATTTTGTTCTTCTAGGGTGTAGCGTTCGTCTACAGTAGCAGTTTTTATATTTAGGTTTCCCTCTGTTCTCTCCTATATAGATAGAAGTATTTGGAACTCTAAATCCAACATTGTTTGTAGTAGCTCTTGGAAACTTGATATTATAAAGGAGTTTTCAGTTTTGTCTCTGGGGTTTGTTTCCTCTTCAAGTAGCCCTAGGCAGAGACTGTGGAAAAGCACTTTCATTGAGGGGGGTTGCCATGTTTCTAAGAATTAACGAGTTTCCGAAATACCAGCAAATATTTTTTCACCCAATCTTGATGATACTTGGTGGTAATGATCAGTACACAAATCCCACTTGGCTCACCAAATTTTGTTCTTCTAGGTTGTAGCGTTCGTCTACAGTATCAGTTTTTATATTTAGGTTTCCCTCTTCTCTCTCCTATATAGATATATGAATTTGGAACTCTAAATACAACATGGTTCGTAGTAGCTCTTTGAAACTTGACAAAATAAAGGAGTTCTCAGTTTTGTCTCTATGGTTTGTTTCCTCGTCAAGTAGCCCTAGACACAGACTGTGGAAAAGCACTTTCATCGAGAGGGGTTGCCAAGCTTCTAAGAATTAATGAGTTCCCGAAATACCAGCAATTATTTTTTCACCCAATCTTGATAATACTTGGTGGTAAGGATCAGTACACAAATCCCACTTGGCTCACCAAATTTTGTTCTTCTAGGGTGAAGCGTTCGTCTGCAGTAGCAGTTTTTATTTTAAGGTTTCCCTCTGTTCTCTCCTATATAGATAGATGAATTTGGAACTCTAAATTCAACATGGTTTGTAGTAGCTCTTTGAAACTTGACAAAATAAAGGAGTTCTCAGTTTTGTCTCTGTGGTTTGTTTCCTCTTCAAGTAGCCCTAGGCAGAGACTGTGGAAAAGCACTTTCATTGAGAGGTGTTGCCAAGTTTCTAAGAATTAACGAGATTCCGAAATACCAGCAATTATTTTTTCACCCAATCCTGATGATACTTGGTGGTAATGATCAGTACACAAATCCCACTTGGCTCACCAAATTTTGTTCTTCTAGGTTGAAGCGTTCATCTACAGTAGCAGTTTATATATTTAGTTTTCCCTCTGTTCTCTCTTATACAGATAGATTAATTTGGAACTCTAAATCCAACATGGTTCGTAGTAGCTCTTTGAAACTTGACAAAATAAAGGAGTTCTCAGTTTTGTCTCTGTGGTTTGTTTCCTCTTCAAGTAGCCCTAGGCAGAGACTGTGGAAAAGCACTTTCATTGAGAGGTGTTTCCAAGTTTCTAAGAATTAACGAGTTTCCGAAATACCAGCAAATATTTTTTCACCCAATCTGGATGATACTTGGTGGTAATGATCAGTACACAAATCCCACTTGGCTCACCAAATTTTGTTCTTCTAGGTTGAAGCGTTCGTCTGCAGTAGCAGTTTATATATTTAGTTTTCCCTCTGTTCTCTCTTATACAGATAGATTAATTTGGAACTCTAAATCCAACATGGTTCGTAGTAGCTCTTTGAAACTTGACAAAATAAAGGAGTTCTCAGTTTTGTCTCTATGGTTTGTTTCCTCTTCAAGTAGCCCTAGGCACAGACGGTGGAAAAGCACTTTCATCGAGAGGGGTTGCCAAGCTTCTAAGAATTAACGAGTTTCCGAAATACCAGCAAACATTTTTTCACCCATTGTTTGTGATACTTGGTGGTAATGATCAGTACACAAATCCCACTTGGCTCACCAAATTTTGTTCGTCTAGGTTGAAGCGTTCGTACAGTAGCAGTTTTTATATTTAGGTTTCCCTCTGTCTCCCTATATAGATAGATGAATTTGGAACTCTAAATCCAACATGTTTTGTAGTAGCTCTTTGAAACTTGACAAAATAAAGGAGTTCTCAGTTTTGTCTCTATGGTTTGTTTCCTCTTCAAGTTGCCCTAGGCACATACTGTGGAAAAGCACTTTCATTGAGAGGGGTTGCCAAGATTCTAAGAATTAACGAGTTTCCGAAATACCAGCAAATATTTTTTCACCCAATCTTGATGATACTTGGTCGTAATGATCAGTACACAAATCCCACTTGGCTCACCAAATTTTGTTCTTCTAGGGTGAAGCGTTCGTCTACAGTAGCAGTTTTTATATTTAGGTTTCCCTCTCTTCTCTCCTATATAGAATGAAGTATTTGGAACTCTAAATCCAACATTGTTTGTAGTAGCTCTTGGAAACTTGACATTATAAAGGAGTTTTCAGTTTTGTTTCTGGGGTTTGTTTCCTCTTCAAGTAGCCCTAGGCAGAGACTGTGGAAAAGCACTTTCATTGAGGGGGGTTGCCATGTTTCTAAGAAATAACGAGGTTCCGAAATACCAGCAAATATTTTTTCACCCAATCTTGATGATACTTGGTGGTAATGATCAGTACACAAATCCCACTTGGCTCACCAAATTTTGTTCTTCTAGGTTGTAGCGTTCGTCTACAGTATCAGTTTTTATATTTAGGTTTCCCTCTTCTCTCTCCTATATAGATAGATGAATTTGGAACTCTAAATACAACATGGTTCGTAGTAGCTCTTTGAAACTTGACAAAATAAAGGAGTTCTCAGTTTTGTCTCTATGGTTTGTTTCCTCGTCAAGTAGCCCTAGACACAGACTGTGGAAAAGCACTTTCATCGAGAGGGGTTGCCAAGCTTCTAAGAATTAACGAGTTCCCGAAATACCAGCAATTATTTTTTCACCCAATCTTGATAATACTTGGTGGTAAGGATCAGTACACAACTCCCACTTGGCTCACCAAATTTTGTTCTTCTAGGGTGAAGCGTTCGTCTGCAGTAGCAGTTTTTATTTTAAGGTTTCCCTCTGTTCTCTCCTATATAGATAGATGAATTTGGAACTCTAAATTCAACATGGTTTGTAGTAGCTCTTTGAAACTTGACAAAATAAAGGAGTTCTCAGTTTTGTCTCTGTGGTTTGTTTCCTCTTCAAGTAGCCCTAGGCAGAGACTGTGGAAAAGCACTTTCATTGAGAGGTGTTGCCAAGTTTCTAAGAATTAACGAGATTCCGAAATACCAGCAATTATTTTTTCACCCAATCCTGATGATACTTGGTGGTAATGATCAGTACACAAATCCCACTTGGCTCACCAAATTTTGTTCTTCTAGGTTGAAGCGTTCATCTACAGTAGCAGTTTATATATTTAGTTTTCCCTCTGTTCTCTCTTATACAGATAGATTAATTTGGAACTCTAAATCCAACATGGTTCGTAGTAGCTCTTTGAAACTTGACAAAATAAAGGAGTTCTCAGTTTTGTCTCTGTGGTTTGTTTCCTCTTCAAGTAGCCCTAGGCAGAGACTGTGGAAAAGCACTTTCATTGAGAGGTGTTTCCAAGTTTCTAAGAATTAACGAGTTTCCGAAATACCAGCAAATATTTTTTCACCCAATCTGGATGATACTTGGTGGTAATGATCAGTACACAAATCCCACTTGGCTCACCAAATTTTGTTCTTCTAGGTTGAAGCGTTCGTCTGCAGTAGCAGTTTATATATTTAGTTTTCCCTCTGTTCTCTCTTATACAGATAGATTAATTTGGAACTCTAAATCCAACATGGTTCGTAGTAGCTCTTTGAAACTTGACAAAATAAAGGAGTTCTCAGTTTTGTCTCTATGGTTTGTTTCCTCTTCAAGTAGCCCTAGGCACAGACGGTGGAAAAGCACTTTCATCGAGAGGGGTTGCCAAGCTTCTAAGAATTAACGAGTTTCCGAAATACCAGCAAACATTTTTTCACCCATTGTTTGTGATACTTGGTGGTAATGATCAGTACACAAATCCCACTTGGCTCACCAAATTTTGTTCGTCTAGGTTGAAGCGTTCGTACAGTAGCAGTTTTTATATTTAGGTTTCCCTCTGTCTCCCTATATAGATAGATGAATTTGGAACTCTAAATCCAACATGTTTTGTAGTAGCTCTTTGAAACTTGACAAAATAAAGGAGTTCTCAGTTTTGTCTCTATGGTTTGTTTCCTCTTCAAGTTGCCCTAGGCACATACTGTGGAAAAGCACTTTCATTGAGAGGGGTTGCCAAGATTCTAAGAATTAACGAGTTTCCGAAATACCAGCAAATATTTTTTCACCCAATCTTGATGATACTTGGTCGTAATGATCAGTACACAAATCCCACTTGGCTCACCAAATTTTGTTCTTCTAGGGTGAAGCGTTCGTCTACAGTAGCAGTTTTTATATTTAGGTTTCCCTCTCTTCTCTCCTATATAGAATGAAGTATTTGGAACTCTAAATCCAACATTGTTTGTAGTAGCTCTTGGAAACTTGACATTATAAAGGAGTTTTCAGTTTTGTTTCTGGGGTTTGTTTCCTCTTCAAGTAGCCCTAGGCAGAGACTGTGGAAAAGCACTTTCATTGAGGGGGGTTGCCATGTTTCTAAGAATTAACGAGGTTCCGAAATACCAGCAAATATTTTTTCACCCAATCTTGATGATACTTGGTGGTAATGATCAGTACACAAATCCCACTTGTCTCACCAAATTTTGTTCTTCTAGGTTGAAGCGTTCGTCTACAGTAGCAGTTTTTATATTTAGGTTTCCCTCTGTTCTCTCCTATATAGATAGATGAATTTGGAACTCTAAATCCAACATGGTTGGTAGTAGCTCTTTGAAACGTGACAAAATAAAGGAGTTCTCAGTTTTGTCTCTATGGTTTGTTTCCACTTCAAGTAGCCCTAGGCACAGACTGTGGAAAAGCACTTTCATTGAGAAGAGATGCCAATCTTCAAAGAATTAACGAGTGTCCGAAATAACAGCAAATATTTTTTCACCCAAACTTGATAATACTTGGTGGTAATGATCAGTACACAAATCCCACTTGGCTCACCAAATTTTGTTCTTCTAGGATGAAGCGTTCGTCTACAGTAGCAGTTTTTATATTTAGGTTTCCCTCTGTTCTCTCCTATATAGATAGAAGAATTTGGAACTCTAAATCCAACATGGTTCGTAGTAGCTCTTTGAAACTTGACAAAATAAAGGTGTTCTCAGTTTTGTCTCTATGGTTTGTTTCCTCTTCAAGTAGCCCTAGGCACATACTGTGGAAAAGCACTGTCATTGAGAGGCGTTGCCAAGCTTCTAAGAATTAACGAGTTTCCGAAATACCAGCAAACATTTTTTCACCCAATCTTGATGATACTTGGTGGTTATGATCACTACACAAATCCGACTTGGCTCACCAAATTTTGTTCTTCTAGGTTGAAGCGTTCGTCTACAGTATCAGTTTTTATATTTAGGTTTCCCTCTGTCTCCCTATATAGATAGATGAATTTGGAACTCTAAATCCAACATGGTTTGTAGTAGCTCTTTGAAACTTGACAAAATAAAGGAGTTCTCAGTTTTGTCTCTATGGTTTGTTTCCTCTTCAAGTTGCCCTAGGCACATACTTTGGAAAAGCACTTTAATTGAGAGGGGTTTCCAAGCTTCTAAGAATTAACGAGTTTATGAAACACCAGCAAATATTTTTTCACCCAATCTTGATGATACTTGGTGGTAATGATCAGTACACAAATCCCACTTGGCTCACCAAATTTTGTTCTTCTAGGTTGAAGCGTTCGTCTACAGTAGCAGTTTTTATATTTAGGTTTCCCTCTGTTCTCTCCTATATAGATAGATGAATTTGGAACTCCAAATCCAACATGGTTCGTAGTAGCTCTTTGAAATTTGACAAAATAAACGAGTTCTCAGTTTTGTCTCTATGGTTTGTTTCCTCTTCAAGGAGCCCTAGGCACAGACTGTGGAAAAGCACTTTCATTGAGAAGGGTTGCCAATCTTCTAAGAATTAATGAGTTTCAGAAATACCAGCAAATATTTTTTAACCCAATCTTGATAATACTTGGTGGTAATGATCAGTACACAAATCCCACTTGGCTCACCATTTTGTTCTTCTAGGGTGAAGCGTTGGTCTACAGTAGCAGTTTTTATATTTAGGTTTCCCTCTGTTCTCTCCTATATAGATAGAAGTATTTGGAACTCTAAATCCAACATTGTTTGTAGTAGCTCTTGGAAACTTGATATTATAAAGGAGTTTTCAGTTTTGTCTCTGGGGTTTGTTTCCTCTTCAAGTAGCCCTAGGCAGAGACTGTGGAAAAGCACTTTCATTGAGGGGGGTTGCCATGTTTCTAAGAATTATCGAGTTTCCGAAATACCAGCAAATATTTTTTCACCCAATCTTGATGATACTTGGTGGTAATGATCAGTACACAAATCCCACTTGGCTCACCAAATTTTGTTCTTCTAGGGTGAAGCGTTCGTCTGCAGTAGCAGTTTTTATTTTAAGGTTTCCCTCTGTTCTCTCCTATATAGATAGATGAATTTGGAACTCTAAATTCAACATGGTTCGTAGTAGCTCTTTGAAACTTGACAAAATAAAGGAGTTCTCAGTTTTGTCTCTGTGGTTTGTTTCCTCTTCAAGTAGCCATAGGCAGAGACTGTGGAAAAGCACTTTCATTGAGAGGTGTTGCCAAGTTTCTAAGAATTAACGAGATTCCGAAATACCAGCAATTATTTTTTCACCCAATCTTGATGATACTTGGTGGTAATGATCAGTACACAAATCCCACTTGGCTCACCAAATTTTGTTCTTCTAGGTTGAAGCGTTCGTCTACAGTAGCAGTTTTTATATTTAGGTTTCAATCTGCTCTCTCCTATATAGATAGATGAATTTGGAACTCTAAATCCAACATGGTTCATAGTAGCTCTTTGAAACTTGACAAAATAAAGGAGTTCTCAGTTTTGTCTCTATGGTTTGTTTCCTCGTCAAGTAGCCCTAGGCACAGACTGTGGAAAAGCACTGTCATTGAGAGGCGTTGCCAAGCTTCTAAGAATTAACGAGTTTCCGAAATACCAGCAAACATTTTTTCACCCAATATTCATGATACTTGGTGGTAATGATCACTACACAAATCCGACTTGGCTCACCAAATTTTGTTCTTCTAGGTAGAAGCGTTCGTACAGTAGCAGTTTTTATATTTAGGTTTCCCTCTGTCTCCCTATATAGATAGATGAATTTGGAACTCTAAATCCAACATGTTTTGTAGTAGCTCTTTGAAACTTGACAAAATAAAGGAGTTCTCAGTTTTGTCTCTATGGTTTGTTTCCTCTTCAAGTTGCCCTAGGCACATACTGTGGAAAAGCAATTTCATTGAGAGGGGTTGCCAAGATTCTAAGAATTAACGAGTTTCCGAAATACCAGCAAATATTTTTTCACCCAATCTTGATGATACTTGGTCGTAATGATCAGTACACAAATCCCACTTGGCTCACCAAATTTTGTTCTTCTAGGGTGAAGCGTTCGTCTACAGTAGCAGTTTTTATATTTAGGTTTCCCTCTGTTCTCTCCTATATAGATAGAAGTATTTGGAACTCTAAATCCAACATTGTTTGTAGTAGCTCTTGGAAACTTGACATTATAAAGGAGTTTTCAGTTTTGTTTCTGGGGTTTGTTTCCTCTTCAAGTAGCCCTAGGCAGAGACTGTGGAAAAGCACTTTCATTGAGGGGGGTTGCCATGTTTCTAAGAATTAACGAGGTTCCGAAATACCAGCAAATATTTTTTCACCCAATCTTGATGATACTTGGTGGTAATGATCATTACACAAATCCCACTTGGCTCACCAAATTTTGTTCTTCTAGGTTGAAGCGTTCGTCTACAGTATCAGTTTTTATATTTAGGTTTCCCTCTGCTCTCTCCTATATAGATAGATGAATTTGGAACTCTAAATCCAACATGGTTGGTAGTAGCTCTTTGAAACTTGACAAAATAAAGGAGTTCTCAGTTTTGTCTCTATGGTTTGTTTCCTCGTCAAGTAGCCCTAGGCACAGACTGTGGAAAAGCACTGTCATTGAGAGGCGTTGCCAAGCTTCTAAGAATCAACGAGTTTCCAAAATACCAGCACACATTTTTTCACCCAATCCTGATGATACTTGGTGGTAATGATCACTACACAAATCCGACTTGGCTCACCAAATTTTTTTTCTAGGTTGAAGCGTTCGTCTACAGTAGCAGGTTTTATATTTAGGTTTCCCTCTGTCTCCCTATATAGATAGATGAATTTGGAACTCTAAATCCAACATGGTTTGTAGTAGCTCTTTGAAACTTGAAAAAATAAAGGAGTTCTCAGGTTTGTCTCTATGGTTTGTTTCCTCGTCAAGTAGCCCTAGGCACAGACTGTGGAAAAGCACTTTCATCGAAAGGGGTTGCAAAGCTTCTAAGAATTAACGAGTTTCCGAAATACCAGCAAATATTTTTTCACCCAATCTTGATGATACTTGGTGGTAATGATCAGTACACAAATCCCACTTGGCTCACCAAATTTTGTTCTTCTAGGTTGAAGCGTTCGTCTACAGTAGCAGTTTTTATATTTAGGTTTCCCTCTGTTCTCTCCTATATAGATAGATGAATTTGGAACTCCAAATCCAACATGGTTCGTAGTAGCTCTTTTAAACTTGACAAAATAAAGGAGTTCTCAGTTTTGTCTCTATGGTTTGTTTCCTCTTCAAGGAGCCCTAGGCACAGACTGTGGAAAAGCACTTTCATTGAGAAGGGTTGCCAATCTTCTAAGAATTAATGAGTTTCAGAAATACCAGCAAATATTTTTTAACCCAATCTTGATAATACTTGGTGGTAATGATCAGTACACAAATCACACTTGGCTCACCAAATTTTGTTCTTCTAGGGTGAAGCGTTCGTCTACAGTAGCAGTTTTTATATTTAGGTTTCCCTCTGTTTTCTCGTATATAGATAGAAGAATTTGGAACTCTAAATCCAACATGGTTCGTAGTAGCTCTTGGAAACTTGACAAAATGAAGGAGTTCTCAGTTTTGTCTCTATGGTTTGTTTCCTTTTCAAGTAGCCCTAGGCACAGACTGTGGAAAAGCACTTTCATATAGAGGGGCTGCCAAGCTTCTAAGAATTAACGAGTTCCGATATTCCCGCAAATATTTTTCCACCCAATCTTGATGATACTTGGTGGTGATGATCAGTACACAAATCCCACTTGGCTCACCAAATTTTGTTCTTCTAGGTTGAAGCGTTCGTCTAAAATAGCAGTTTCTATTTAGGTTTCCCTCTGCTCTCTCCTATATAGATAGATGAATTTGGAACTCTAAATCCAACATGGATCGTAGTAGCTCTTTGAAACTTGACAAAATAAAGGAGTTCTCAGTTTTGTCTCTATGGTTTGTTTCCTCTTCAAGTAGCCCTAGGCGCAAACGGTGGAAAAGCAATTTCATTGAGAGAGGTTGCCAAGCTTCTAAGAATTAACGAGTTTCTGAAATACCAGCAAAGATTTTTTCACCCAATCTTGATGATACTTGGTGGTAAGGATCAGTACACAAATCCCACTTGGCTCACCAAATTTTGTTCTTCTAGGTTGAAGCGTTCGTCTACAGTATCAGTTTTTATATTTAGGTTTCCCTCTGTTCTCTTTTATACAGATAGATGAATTTGGAACCCTAAATCCAACATGGTTCGTAGTAGCTCTTGGAAACTTGACAATATGAAGGAGTTCTCAGTTTTGTCTCTATTGTTTTTTTCCTTTTCAAGTAGCCCTAGGCACAGACTGTGGAAAAGCACTTTCATAAAGATTGGCTGCCAAGCTTCTAAGAATTAAAGATTTTCAGATATTCCAGCAAATATTTTTTCACCCAATCTTGATGATACTTGGTGGTAATGATCAGTACACAAATCCCACTTGGCTCACCAAATTTTGTTCTTCTAGGTTGAAGCGTTCGTCTACAGTAGCAGTTTTTATATTTAGGTTTCCCTCTGTTCTCTCCTATATAGATAGATGAATTTGGAACTCTAAATCCAACATGGTTTGTAGTAGCTCTTTGAAACTTGACAAAATAAAGGAGTTCTCAGTTTTGTCTCTATGGTTTGTTTCCTCTTCAAGTAGCCCTAAGCACAGACTGTGGAAAAGCACTTTCATTGAGAGGGGTTGCCAAGCTTCTAAGAATTAACGAGTTTCCGAAATACCTGCAAATATTTTTTCACCCAATCTTGATGATACTTGGTGGTAATGATCAGTAGACAAAACCCACTTGGCTCACCAAATTTTGTTCTTCTAGGTTGAAGCCTCGTCTACAGTAGCAGTTTTTATATTTAGGATTCCCTCTGCTCTCTCCTATATAGATAGATGAATTTGGAACTCTAAATCCTTCATGGTTCGTAGTATCTCTTTGAATCTTGACAAAATAAAGGAGTTCTCAGTTTTGTCTTTATGGTTTGTTTCCTCTTCAAGTAGCCCTAGGCACAGACTGTGGAAAAGCACTTTCATTGAGAGGGGTTTCCAACCTTCTAAGAATTAACGAGTTTCCGAAATACCAGCAAATATTTTTTCACCCAATGTTGATGATACTTGGTGGTAATGATCAGTACCCAAATCCCACTTGGCTCACCAAATTTTGTTCTTCTAGGTTGAAGCGTTCGTATACAGTAGCAGTTTTTATATTTAGGTTTCCCTCTGCTCTCTCCTATATAAATAGATGAATTTGTAACTCTAAATCCAACATGGTTCGTAGTAGCTCTTTGAAACTTGACAAAATAAAGGAGTTCTCAGTTTTGTCTCTATGGTTTGTTTCCTCTTCAAGTAGCCCTAGGCACAGTCTGTGGAAAAGCAATTTCATTGAGAGGGGTTGCCAAGCTTCTAAGAATTAACGAGTTTCCGAAATACCAGAAAATTTTTTTTTACCCAATCTTGATGATAATTGGTGGTAATGATCAGTACCCAAATCCCACTTGGCTCACCAAATTTTGATTTTTTTAGGTTGAAGCGTTCGTCTACAGTAGAAGTTTTTATATTTAGGTTTCCCTCTGTTCTCTCCTATATAGATAGATGAAATTGGAACTCTAAATCCAACTGGTTCGTAGTAGCTCTTTGAAACTTGAGAAATTAAAGGAGTTCTCAGTTTTGTCTCTATGGTTTGTTACCTCTTCATGTAGCCCTAGGCACAGACTGTGGAAAAGCAATTTCATTGAGAGGGGTTGCCAAGCTTCTAAGAATTAACGAGTTTCCGAAATACCAGCAAGAATTTTTTCACCCAATCTTGATGATACTTTGTGGTAATGATCAGTACACAAATCCCACTTGATTCACCAAATTTTGTTCTTCTAGGTTGAAGCGTTCGTCTACAGTAGCAGTTTTTATATTTAGGATTCCCTCTGTTCTCTCCTATATAGATAGATGAATTTGGTACTCTAAATCCAACATGGTTCGTAGAAGCTCAAGTAACTTGACAAAATAAAGGAGTCCTCAGTTTTGTCTCTATGGTTTGTTTCCTCTTCAAGTAGCCCTAAGCACAGACTGTGGAAAAGCACTTTCATTGAGAGGGGTTGCCAAGCTTCTAAGAATTAACGAGTTTCCGAAATACCAGCAAATATTTTTTCACCCAATCTTGATGATACTTGGTGGTAATGATCAGTACACAAATCCCACTTGGCTCACCGAATTTTGTTCTTCTAGTTTGAAGCGTTCGTCTACAGTAACAGTTTTTATATTTAGGTTTCCCTCTGTTCTCTCCTATATAGATAGATGAATTGGGAACTCTAAATCCAACATGGTTCGTAGTAGCTCTTTGAAACTTGACAAAATAAAGGAGTTCTCAGTTTTGTCTCTATGGTTTGTTTCCTCTTCAAGTAGCCCTAGGCACAGACTGTGGAAAAGCACTTTCATCGAGAGGGGTTGCCAAGCTTCTAAGAATTAACGAGTTTTCCTAATACCAGAAAATATCTTTTCACCCAATCTTGATGATACTTGGTGGTAATGATCAGTACACAAATCCCACTTGGCTCACCAAATTTTGTTCTTCTAGGTTGAAGCGTTCGTCTATAGTAGCTGTTTTTATATTTAGGTTTCCGTCTGTTCTCTCCTATATAGATAGATGAATTTGGAACTCTAAATCCAACATGGTTCGTAGTAGCTCTTGGAAACTTGACAAAATAAAGGAGTTCTCAGTTTTGTCTCTATTGTTTGTTTCCTTTTCAAGTAGCCCTAGGCACAGACTCTGAAAAGCAATTTCATCGAGAGGGGTTGCCAAGCTTCTAAGAATTAACAAGTTTCCGATATACCAGCAAATATTTTAAACCAGTCTTGATGATACTTGGTGGTAATGATCAGTACACAAATCCCACTTGGCTCACCAAATTTTGTTCTTCTAGTTTGAAGCGTTCGTATACAGTAGCAGTTTTTATATTTAGGTTTCCCTCTGCTCTCTCCTATATAAATAGATGAATTTGTAACTCTAAATCCAACATGGTTCGTAGTAGCTCTTTGAAACTTGACAAAATAAAGGAGTTCTCAGTTTTGTCTCAATGGTTTGTTTCCTCTTCAAGTAGCCCCAGGCACAGTCTGTGGAAAAGCAATTTCATTGAGAGGGGTTGGCAAGCTTCTAAGAATTAACGAGTTTCCGAAATCCCTGCAAATATTTTTTCACCCAACTTGATGATACTTGGTGGTAATGATCAGTACACAAATCCCACTTGGCTCACCAAATTTTATTCTTCTAGGTTGAAGCGTCCGTGTACAGTAGCAGTTTTTATATTTAGGTTTCCCTCTGCTCTCTCCTATATAGATAGATGAATTTGGAACACTAAATCCAACATGGTTTGTAGTAGCTCTTTGAAACTTGACAAAATAAAGAAGTTCTCAGTTTTGTCTCTATGGTTTGTTTCCTCTTTAAGTAGCCCTAAGCACAGACTGTGTAAAAGCACTTTCATTGAGAGGGGTTGTCAAGCTTCTAAGAATTAACGAGTTTCCGAAATACAAGCAATTATTTTTTCACCCGATCTTGATGATACTTGGTGGTAATGATTAGTACACAAATCTCACTTGGCTCACGAAATTTTGTTCTTCTAGGTTGAAGCGTTCGTGTACAGTAGCAGTTTTTATATTTAGGTTTCCTTCTGTTCTCTCCTATATAGATAGATGAATTTGGAACTCTAAATCCAACATGGTTCGTAGTAGCTCTTTGAAACTTGAAAAAATAAAGGAGTTCTCAGTTTGTCTCTATGGTTTGTTTCCTTTTCACGTAGCGCTAGGCACAGACTGTCGAAAAGCACTTTCATTGAGAGGGGTTGCCAAGCTTCTAAGAATTAACGAGTTTCCGAAATACCAGCAAATATTTTTTCACCCAATCTTGATGATACTTGGTGGTAATGATCAGTACACAAATCCCACTTGGCTCACCAAATTTTGTACTTCTAGGTTGAAGCGTTCGTCTACAGTAGCGGTATTTATATTTAGGTTTCCCTCTGTTCTCTCCTATATAGATAGATGAATTTGGAACTCTAAGTGCAACATGGTTCGTAGTTGCTCTTGGAAACTTGACAATATAAAGGAGTTCTCAGTTTTTTCTCTATGGTTTGTTTCCTTTTCAAGTAGCCCTAAGCACAGACTGTGAAAAAGAACTTTCATTGAGAGGGGTTGCCAAGCTTCTAAGAATTAACGATTTTTTGTAATACGAGCAAACACTTTTTCACCCGATCTTGATAATACTTGGTGGTAATGATCAGTACACAAATCCCACTTGGCTCACCAAATTTTGATATTCTAGGTTGAAGCGTTCGTCTACAGTAGCAGTTTTTATATTTAGGTTTCCCTCTGCTCTCTCCTATATAGATAGATGAATATGGAACTCTAAATCCAACATGGTTTGTAGTAGCTCTTTGAAACTTGACAAAATAAAAAAGTTCTCAGTTTTGTCTCTATGGTTTGTTTCCTCTTCAAGTAGCCCTAGGCACAGACTGTGGAAAAGCAATTTCATTGAGAGGGGTTGCCAAGCTTCTAAGAATTAACGAGATTCCGAAATACCAGAAAATATTTTTTCACCCAATCTTGATGATACTTGGTGGTAATGATCAGTACACAAATCCCACTTGGCTCACCAAATTTTGTTTTTCTAGGTTGAAGCGTTCGTCTACAGTAGAAGTTTTTATATTTAGGTTTAGCTCTGTTCTCTCCTATATAGATAGATGAAATTGGAACTCAAAATCCAACTGGTTCTTAGTAGCTCTTTGAAAC
Organism: Callospermophilus lateralis; assembly: GCF_048772815.1. Classification (NCBI taxonomy): domain Eukaryota; kingdom Metazoa; phylum Chordata; class Mammalia; order Rodentia; family Sciuridae; genus Callospermophilus; species Callospermophilus lateralis. The sequence continues at coordinate 29,775 of NW_027514923.1, forward strand.
TTGAGAAATAAAGGAGTTCTCAGTTTTGTCTCTATGGTTTGTTACCTCTTCATGTAGCCCTAGGCACAGACTGTGGAAAAGCAATTTCATTGAGAGGGGTTGCCAAGCTTCTAAGAATTAACGAGTTTCCGAAATACCAGCAAGAATTTTTTCACCCAATCTTGATGATACTTGGTGGTAATGATCAGTACACAAATCCCACTTGGCTCACCAAATTTTGTTCTTCTAGGTTGAAGCGTTCGTCTACAGTAGCAGTTTTTATATTTAGGTTTCAATCTGCTCTCTCCTATATAGATAGATGAATTTGGAACTCTAAATCCAACATGGTTCATAGTAGCTCTTTGAAACTTGACAAAATAAAGGAGTTCTCAGTTTTGTCTCTATGGTTTGTTTCCTCGTCAAGTAGCCCTAGGCACAGACTGTGGAAAAGCACTGTCATTGAGAGGCGTTGCCAAGCTTCTAAGAATTAACGAGTTTCCGAAATACCAGCAAACATTTTTTCACCCAATATTCATGATACTTGGTGGTAATGATCACTACACAAATCCGACTTGGCTCACCAAATTTTGTTCTTCTAGGTAGAAGCGTTCGTACAGTAGCAGTTTTTATATTTAGGTTTCCCTCTGTCTCCCTATATAGATAGATGAATTTGGAACTCTAAATCCAACATGTTTTGTAGTAGCTCTTTGAAACTTGACAAAATAAAGGAGTTCTCAGTTTTGTCTCTATGGTTTGTTTCCTCTTCAAGTTGCCCTAGGCACATACTGTGGAAAAAGCAATTTCATTGAGAGGGGTTGCCAAGATTCTAAGAATTAACGAGTTTCCGAAATACCAGCAAATATTTTTTCACCCAATCTTGATGATACTTGGTCGTAATGATCAGTACACAAATCCCACTTGGCTCACCAAATTTTGTTCTTCTAGGGTGAAGCGTTCGTCTACAGTAGCAGTTTTTATATTTAGGTTTCCCTCTGTTCTCTCCTATATAGATAGAAGTATTTGGAACTCTAAATCCAACATTGTTTGTAGTAGCTCTTGGAAACTTGACATTATAAAGGAGTTTTCAGTTTTGTTTCTGGGGTTTGTTTCCTCTTCAAGTAGCCCTAGGCAGAGACTGTGGAAAAGCACTTTCATTGAGGGGGGTTGCCATGTTTCTAAGAATTAACGAGGTTCCGAAATACCAGCAAATATTTTTTCACCCAATCTTGATGATACTTGGTGGTAATGATCATTACACAAATCCCACTTGGCTCACCAAATTTTGTTCTTCTAGGTTGAAGCGTTCGTCTACAGTATCAGTTTTTATATTTAGGTTTCCCTCTGCTCTCTCCTATATAGATAGATGAATTTGGAACTCTAAATCCAACATGGTTGGTAGTAGCTCTTTGAAACTTGACAAAATAAAGGAGTTCTCAGTTTTGTCTCTATGGTTTGTTTCCTCGTCAAGTAGCCCTAGGCACAGACTGTGGAAAAGCACTGTCATTGAGAGGCGTTGCCAAGCTTCTAAGAATCAACGAGTTTCCAAAATACCAGCACACATTTTTTCACCCAATCCTGATGATACTTGGTGGTAATGATCACGACACAAATCCGACTTGGCTCACCAAATTTTTTTTCTAGGTTGAAGCGTTCGTCTACAGTAGCAGGTTTTATATTTAGGTTTCCCTCTGTCTCCCTATATAGATAGATGAATTTGGAACTCTAAATCCAACATGGTTTGTAGTAGCTCTTTGAAACTTGAAAAAATAAAGGAGTTCTCAGGTTTGTCTCTATGGTTTGTTTCCTCGTCAAGTAGCCCTAGGCACAGACTGTGGAAAAGCACTTTCATCGAAAGGGGTTGCAAAGCTTCTAAGAATTAACGAGTTTCCGAAATACCAGCAAATATTTTTTCACCCAATCTTGATGATACTTGGTGGTAATGATCAGTACACAAATCCCACTTGGCTCACCAAATTTTGTTCTTCTAGGTTGAAGCGTTCGTCTACAGTAGCAGTTTTTATATTTAGGTTTCCCTCTGTTCTCTCCTATATAGATAGATGAATTTGGAACTCCAAATCCAACATGGTTCGTAGTAGCTCTTTTAAACTTGACAAAATAAAGGAGTTCTCAGTTTTGTCTCTATGGTTTGTTTCCTCTTCAAGGAGCCCTAGGCACAGACTGTGGAAAAGCACTTTCATTGAGAAGGGTTGCCAATCTTCTAAGAATTAATGAGTTTCAGAAATACCAGCAAATATTTTTTAACCCAATCTTGATAATACTTGGTGGTAATGATCAGTACACAAATCACACTTGGCTCACCAAATTTTGTTCTTCTAGGGTGAAGCGTTCGTCTACAGTAGCAGTTTTTATATTTAGGTTTCCCTCTGTTTTCTCGTATATAGATAGAAGAATTTGGAACTCTAAATCCAACATGGTTCGTAGTAGCTCTTGGAAACTTGACAAAATGAAGGAGTTCTCAGTTTTGTCTCTATGGTTTGTTTCCTTTTCAAGTAGCCCTAGGCACAGACTGTGGAAAAGCACTTTCATATAGAGGGGCTGCCAAGCTTCTAAGAATTAACGAGTTCCGATATTCCCGCAAATATTTTTCCACCCAATCTTGATGATACTTGGTGGTGATGATCAGTACACAAATCCCACTTGGCTCACCAAATTTTGTTCTTCTAGGTTGAAGCGTTCGTCTAAAATAGCAGTTTCTATTTAGGTTTCCCTCTGCTCTCTCCTATATAGATAGATGAATTTGGAACTCTAAATCCAACATGGATCGTAGTAGCTCTTTGAAACTTGACAAAATAAAGGAGTTCTCAGTTTTGTCTCTATGGTTTGTTTCCTCTTCAAGTAGCCCTAGGCGCAAACGGTGGAAAAGCAATTTCATTGAGAGAGGTTGCCAAGCTTCTAAGAATTAACGAGTTTCTGAAATACCAGCAAAGATTTTTTCACCCAATCTTGATGATACTTGGTGGTAAGGATCAGTACACAAATCCCACTTGGCTCACCAAATTTTGTTCTTCTAGGTTGAAGCGTTCGTCTACAGTATCAGTTTTTATATTTAGGTTTCCCTCTGTTCTCTTTTATACAGATAGATGAATTTGGAACCCTAAATCCAACATGGTTCGTAGTAGCTCTTGGAAACTTGACAATATGAAGGAGTTCTCAGTTTTGTCTCTATTGTTTTTTTCCTTTTCAAGTAGCCCTAGGCACAGACTGTGGAAAAGCAATTTCATAAAGATTGGCTGCCAAGCTTCTAAGAATTAAAGATTTTCAGATATTCCAGCAAATATTTTTTCACCCAATCTTGATGATACTTGGTGGTAATGATCAGTACACAAATCCCACTTGGCTCACCAAATTTTGTTCTTCTAGGTTGAAGCGTTCGTCTACAGTAGCAGTTTTTATATTTAGGTTTCCCTCTGTTCTCTCCTATATAGATAGATGAATTTGGAACTCTAAATCCAACATGGTTTGTAGTAGCTCTTTGAAACTTGACAAAATAAAGGAGTTCTCAGTTTTGTCTCTATGGTTTGTTTCCTCTTCAAGTAGCCCTAAGCACAGACTGTGGAAAAGCACTTTCATTGAGAGGGGTTGCCAAGCTTCTAAGAATTAACGAGTTTCCGAAATACCTGCAAATATTTTTTCACCCAATCTTGATGATACTTGGTGGTAATGATCAGTAGACAAAACCCACTTGGCTCACCAAATTTTGTTCTTCTAGGTTGAAGCCTCGTCTACAGTAGCAGTTTTTATATTTAGGATTCCCTCTGCTCTCTCCTATATAGATAGATGAATTTGGAACTCTAAATCCTTCATGGTTCGTAGTATCTCTTTGAATCTTGACAAAATAAAGGAGTTCTCAGTTTTGTCTTTATGGTTTGTTTCCTCTTCAAGTAGCCCTAGGCACAGACTGTGGAAAAGCACTTTCATTGAGAGGGGTTTCCAACCTTCTAAGAATTAACGAGTTTCCGAAATACCAGCAAATATTTTTTCACCCAATGTTGATGATACTTGGTGGTAATGATCAGTACCCAAATCCCACTTGGCTCACCAAATTTTGTTCTTCTAGGTTGAAGCGTTCGTATACAGTAGCAGTTTTTATATTTAGGTTTCCCTCTGCTCTCTCCTATATAAATAGATGAATTTGTAACTCTAAATCCAACATGGTTCGTAGTAGCTCTTTGAAACTTGACAAAATAAAGGAGTTCTCAGTTTTGTCTCTATGGTTTGTTTCCTCTTCAAGTAGCCCTAGGCACAGTCTGTGGAAAAGCAATTTCATTGAGAGGGGTTGCCAAGCTTCTAAGAATTAACGAGTTTCCGAAATACCAGAAAATTTTTTTTTACCCAATCTTGATGATAATTGGTGGTAATGATCAGTACCCAAATCCCACTTGGCTCACCAAATTTTGATTTTTTTAGGTTGAAGCGTTCGTCTACAGTAGAAGTTTTTATATTTAGGTTTCCCTCTGTTCTCTCCTATATAGATAGATGAAATTGGAACTCTAAATCCAACTGGTTCGTAGTAGCTCTTTGAAACTTGAGAAATTAAAGGAGTTCTCAGTTTTGTCTCTATGGTTTGTTACCTCTTCATGTAGCCCTAGGCACAGACTGTGGAAAAGCAATTTCATTGAGAGGGGTTGCCAAGCTTCTAAGAATTAACGAGTTTCCGAAATACCAGCAAGAATTTTTTCACCCAATCTTGATGATACTTTGTGGTAATGATCAGTACACAAATCCCACTTGATTCACCAAATTTTGTTCTTCTAGGTTGAAGCGTTCGTCTACAGTAGCAGTTTTTATATTTAGGATTCCCTCTGTTCTCTCCTATATAGATAGATGAATTTGGTACTCTAAATCCAACATGGTTCGTAGAAGCTCAAGTAACTTGACAAAATAAAGGAGTCCTCAGTTTTGTCTCTATGGTTTGTTTCCTCTTCAAGTAGCCCTAAGCACAGACTGTGGAAAAGCACTTTCATTGAGAGGGGTTGCCAAGCTTCTAAGAATTAACGAGTTTCCGAAATACCAGCAAATATTTTTTCACCCAATCTTGATGATACTTGGTGGTAATGATCAGTACACAAATCCCACTTGGCTCACTGAATTTTGTTCTTCTAGTTTGAAGCGTTCGTCTACAGTAACAGTTTTTATATTTAGGTTTCCCTCTGTTCTCTCCTATATAGATAGATGAATTGGGAACTCTAAATCCAACATGGTTCGTAGTAGCTCTTTGAAACTTGACAAAATAAAGGAGTTCTCAGTTTTGTCTCTATGGTTTGTTTCCTCTTCAAGTAGCCCTAGGCACAGACTGTGGAAAAGCACTTTCATCGAGAGGGGTTGCCAAGCTTCTAAGAATTAACGAGTTTTCCTAATACCAGAAAATATCTTTTCACCCAATCTTGATGATACTTGGTGGTAATGATCAGTACACAAATCCCACTTGGCTCACCAAATTTTGTTCTTCTAGGTTGAAGCGTTCGTCTATAGTAGCTGTTTTTATATTTAGGTTTCCGTCTGTTCTCTCCTATATAGATAGATGAATTTGGAACTCTAAATCCAACATGGTTCGTAGTAGCTCTTGGAAACTTGACAAAATAAAGGAGTTCTCAGTTTTGTCTCTATTGTTTGTTTCCTTTTCAAGTAGCCCTAGGCACAGACTCTGAAAAGCAATTTCATCGAGAGGGGTTGCCAAGCTTCTAAGAATTAACAAGTTTCCGATATACCAGCAAATATTTTAAACCAGTCTTGATGATACTTGGTGGTAATGATCAGTACACAAATCCCACTTGGCTCACCAAATTTTGTTCTTCTAGTTTGAAGCGTTCGTATACAGTAGCAGTTTTTATATTTAGGTTTCCCTCTGCTCTCTCCTATATAAATAGATGAATTTGTAACTCTAAATCCAACATGGTTCGTAGTAGCTCTTTGAAACTTGACAAAATAAAGGAGTTCTCAGTTTTGTCTCAATGGTTTGTTTCCTCTTCAAGTAGCCCCAGGCACAGTCTGTGGAAAAGCAATTTCATTGAGAGGGGTTGGCAAGCTTCTAAGAATTAACGAGTTTCCGAAATCCCTGCAAATATTTTTTCACCCAACTTGATGATACTTGGTGGTAATGATCAGTACACAAATCCCACTTGGCTCACCAAATTTTATTCTTCTAGGTTGAAGCGTCCGTGTACAGTAGCAGTTTTTATATTTAGGTTTCCCTCTGCTCTCTCCTATATAGATAGATGAATTTGGAACACTAAATCCAACATGGTTTGTAGTAGCTCTTTGAAACTTGACAAAATAAAGAAGTTCTCAGTTTTGTCTCTATGGTTTGTTTCCTCTTTAAGTAGCCCTAAGCACAGACTGTGTAAAAGCACTTTCATTGAGAGGGGTTGTCAAGCTTCTAAGAATTAACGAGTTTCCGAAATACAAGCAATTATTTTTTCACCCGATCTTGATGATACTTGGTGGTAATGATTAGTACACAAATCTCACTTGGCTCACGAAATTTTGTTCTTCTAGGTTGAAGCGTTCGTGTACAGTAGCAGTTTTCATATTTAGGTTTCCTTCTGTTCTCTCCTATATAGATAGATGAATTTGGAACTCTAAATCCAACATGGTTCGTAGTAGCTCTTTGAAACTTGAAAAAATAAAGGAGTTCTCAGTTTGTCTCTATGGTTTGTTTCCTTTTCACGTAGCGCTAGGCACAGACTGTCGAAAAGCACTTTCATTGAGAGGGGTTGCCAAGCTTCTAAGAATTAACGAGTTTCCGAAATACCAGCAAATATTTTTTCACCCAATCTTGATGATACTTGGTGGTAATGATCAGTACACAAATCCCACTTGGCTCACCAAATTTTGTACTTCTAGGTTGAAGCGTTCGTCTACAGTAGCGGTATTTATATTTAGGTTTCCCTCTGTTCTCTCCTATATAGATAGATGAATTTGGAACTCTAAGTGCAACATGGTTCGTAGTTGCTCTTGGAAACTTGACAATATAAAGGAGTTCTCAGTTTTTTCTCTATGGTTTGTTTCCTTTTCAAGTAGCCCTAAGCACAGACTGTGAAAAAGAACTTTCATTGAGAGGGGTTGCCAAGCTTCTAAGAATTAACGATTTTTTGTAATACGAGCAAACACTTTTTCACCCGATCTTGATAATACTTGGTGGTAATGATCAGTACACAAATCCCACTTGGCTCACCAAATTTTGATATTCTAGGTTGAAGCGTTCGTCTACAGTAGCAGTTTTTATATTTAGGTTTCCCTCTGCTCTCTCCTATATAGATAGATGAATATGGAACTCTAAATCCAACATGGTTTGTAGTAGCTCTTTGAAACTTGACAAAATAAAAAAGTTCTCAGTTTTGTCTCTATGGTTTGTTTCCTCTTCAAGTAGCCCTAGGCACAGACTGTGGAAAAGCAATTTCATTGAGAGGGGTTGCCAAGCTTCTAAGAATTAACGAGATTCCGAAATACCAGAAAATATTTTTTCACCCAATCTTGATGATACTTGGTGGTAATGATCAGTACACAAATCCCACTTGGCTCACCAAATTTTGTTTTTCTAGGTTGAAGCGTTCGTCTACAGTAGAAGTTTTTATATTTAGGTTTAGCTCTGTTCTCTCCTATATAGATAGATGAAATTGGAACTCAAAATCCAACTGGTTCTTAGTAGCTCTTTGAAACTTGAGAAAATAAAGGAGTTCTCAGTTTTGTCTCTATGGTTTGTTACCTCTTCATGTAGCCCTAGGCACAGACTGTGGAAAAGCAATTTCATTGAGAGGGGTTGCCAAGCTTCTAAGAATTAACGAGTTTCCGAAATACCAGCAAGAATTTTTTCACCCAATCTTGATGATACTTGGTGGTAATGATCAGTACACAAATCCCACTTGATTCACCAAATTTTGTTCTTCTAGGTTGAAGCGTTCGTCTACAGTAGCAGTTTTTATATTTAGGATTCCCTCTGTTCTCTCCTATATAGATAGATGAATTTGGTACTCTAAATCCAACATGGTTCGTAGAAGCTCAAGTAACTTGACAAAATAAAGGAGTTCTCAGTTTTGTCTCTATGGTTTATTTCCTCTTCAAGTAGCCCTAAGCACAGACTGTGGAAAAGCACTTTCATTGAGAGGGGTTGCCAAGCTTCTAAGAATTAACGAGTTTCCGAAATACCAGCAAATATTTTTTCACCCAATTTGATGATACTTGGTGGTAATGATCAGTACACAAATCCCACTTGGCTCACCGAATTTTGTTCTTCTAGGTTGAAGCGTTCGTCTACAGTAACAGTTTTTATATTTAGGTTTCCCTCTGTTCTCTCCTATATAGATAGATGAATTGGGAACTCTAAATCCAACATGGTTCGTAGTAGCTCTTTGAAACTTGACAAAATAAAGGAGTTCTCAGTTTTGTCTCTATGGTTTGTTTCCTCTTCAAGTAGCCCTTGGCACAGACTGTAGAAAAGCACTTTCATCGAGAGGGGTTGCCAAGCTTCTAAGAATTAACGAGTTTTCCAAATACCAGCAAATATCTTTTCACCCAATCTTGATGATACTTGGTGGTAATGATCAGTACACAAATCCCACTTGGCTCACCAAATTTTGTTCTTCTAGGTTGAAGCGTTCGTCTATAGTAGCTGTTTTTATATTTAGGTTTCCTTCTGTTCTCTCCTATATAGATAGATGAATTTGGAACTCTAAATCCAACATGGTTCTTAGTAGCTCTTGGAAACTTGACAATATAAAGGAGTTCTCAGTTTTGTCTCTATGGTTTGTTTCCTTTTCAAGTAGCCCTAGGCACAGACTCTGAAAAGCACTTTAATCGAGATTGGTTGCCAAGCTTCTAAGAATTAAAGAGTTTCCGATATACCAGCAAATATTTTAAACCAGTCTTGATGATACGTGGTGGTAATGATCAGTACACAAATCCCACTTGGCTTACCAAATTTTGTTCTTCTAGTTTGAAGCGTTCGTATACAGTAGCAGTTTTTATATTTAGGTTTCCCTCTGCTCTCTCCTATATAAATAGATGAATTTGTAACTCTAAATCCAACATGGTTCGTAGTAGCTCTTTGAAACTTGACAAAATAAAGGAGTTCTCAGTTTTGTCTCTATGGTTTGTTTCCTCTTCAAGTAGCCCTAGGCACAGTCTGTGGAAAAGCAATTTCATTGAGAGGGGTTGCCAAGCTTCTAAGAATTAACGAGTTTCCGAAATACCAGAAAATTTTTTTTTACCCAATCTTGATGATAATTGGTGGTAATGATCAGTACCCAAATCCCACTTGGCTCACCAAATTTTATTCTTCTAGTTGGAAGCGTTCGTCTACAGTAGCAGTTTTTATATTTAGGTCCTCTGCTCTCTCCTATATATAGATGAATTTGGAACTCTAAATCCAACATGGTTCGTAGTGGCTCTTTGAAACTTGACAAAATAAAGGAGTTCTCAGTTTTGTCTCTATGGTTTGTTTCCTCTTCAAGTAACCCTAGGCACAGACTGTGGAAAAGCACTTTCATTGAGAGGGGTTGCCAAGCTTCTAAGAATTAACGAGTTTCCGAAATCCTGCAAATATTTTTTCACCCAACTTGATGATACTTGGTGGTAATGATCAGTACACAAATCCCACTTGGCTCACCAAATTTTATTCTTCTAGGTTGAAGCGTTCGTGTACAGTAGCAGTTTTTATATTTAGGTTTCCCTCTGCTCTCTCCTATATAGATAGATGAATTTGGAACACTAAATCCAACATGGTTTGTAGTAGCTCTTTGAAACATGACAAAATAAAGAAGTTCACAGTTTTGTCTCTATGGTTTGTTTCCTCTTTAAGTAGCCCTAAGTACAGACTGTGTAAAAGCACTTTCATTGAGAGGGGTTGTCAAGCTTCTAAGAATTAACGAGTTTCCGAAATACCAGCAAATATTTTTTCACCCGATCTTGATGATACTTGGTGGTAATGATTAGTACACAAATCTCACTTGGCTCACGAAATTTTGTTCTTCTAGGTTGAAGCGTTCGTGTACAGTAGCAGTTTTTATATTTAGGTTTCCTTCTGTTCTCTCCTATATATATAGATGAATTTGGAACTCTAAATCCAACATGGTTCGTAGTAGCTCTTTGAAACTTGAAAAAATAAAGGAGTTCTCAGTTTGTTTCTATGGTTTGTTTCCTTTTCACGTAGCGCTAGGCACAGACTGTCGAAAAGCACTTTCATTGAGAGGGGTTGCCAAGCTTCTAAGAATTAACGAGTTTCCGAAATACCAGCAAATATTTTTTCACCCAATCTTGATGATACTTGGTGGTAATGATCAGTACACAAATCCCACTTGGCTCACCAAATTTTGTTCTTCTAGGTTGAAGCGTTCGTCTACAGTAGCGGTATTTATATTTAGGTTTCCCTCTGTTCTCTCCTATATAGATAGATGAATTTGGAACTCTAAATGCAACATGGTTCGTAGTTGCTCTTGGAAACTTGACAATATAAAGGAGTTCTCAGTTTTTTCTCTATGGTTTGTTTCCTTTTCAAGTAGCCCTAAGCACAGACTGTGGAAAAGAACTTTCATTGAGAGGGGTTGCCAAGCTTCTAAGAATTAACGAGTTTTTGAAATACGAGCAAACACTTTTTCACCCGATCTTGATAATACTTGGTGGTAATGATCAGTACACAAATCCCACTTGGCTCACCAAATTTTGATATTCTAGGTTGAAGCGTTCGTCTACAGTAGCAGTTTTTATATTTAGGTTTCCCTCTGCTCTCTCCTATATAGATAGATGAATTTGGAACACTAAATCCAACATGGTTTGTAGTAGCTCTTTGAAACTTGACAAAATAAAGGAGTTCTCAGTTTTGTCTCTATGGTTTGTTACCTCTTTAAGTAGCCCTAAGCACAGACTGTGTAAAAGCACTTTCATTGAGAGGGGTTGTCAATCTTCTAAGAATTAACGAGTTTCCGAAATACCAGCAAATATTTTTTCACCCGATCTTGATGATACTTGGTGGTAATGATTAGTACACAAATCTCACTTGGCTCACGAAATTTTGTTCTTCTAGGTTGAAGCGTTCGTGTACAGTAGCAGTTTTTATATTTAGGTTTCCTTCTGTTCTCTCCTATATAGATAGATGAATTTGGAACTCTAAATCCAACATGGTTCATAGTAGCTCTTTGAAACTTGAACAAATAAAGGAGTTCTCAGTTTGTCTCTATGGTTTGTTTCCTTTTTACGTAGCGCTAGGCACAGACTGTCGAAAAGCACTTTCATTGAGAGGGGTTGCCAAGCTTCTAAGAATTAAGGAGTTTCCGAAATACCAGCAAATATTTTTTCACCCAATCTTGATGATACTTGGTGGTAATGATCAGTACACAATTCCCACTTGGCTCACCAAATTGTTCTTCTAGGTTGAAGCGTTCGTCTACAGTAGCGGTATTTATATTTAGGTTTCCCTCTGTTCTCTCCTATATAGATAGATGAATTTGGAACTCTAAATGCAACATGGTTCGTAGTTGCTCTTGGAAACTTGACAATATAAAGGAGTTCTCAGTTTTTTCTCTATGGTTTGTTTCCTTTTCAAGTAGCCCTAAGGACAGACTGTGGAAAAGAACTTTCATTGAGAGGGGTTGCCAAGCTTCTAAGAAGTAACGAGTTTTTGAAATACGAGAAAACACTTTTTCACCCGATCTTGATAATACTTGGTGGTAATGATCAGTACACAAATCCCACTTGGCTCACCAAATTTTCATATTCTAGGTTGAAGCGTTCGTCTACAGTAGCAGTTTTTATATTTAGGTTTCCCTCTGCTCTCTCCTATATAGATAGATGAATATGGAACTCTAAATCCAACATGGTTTGTAGTAGCTCTTTGAAACTTGACAAAATAAAGGAGTTCTCAGTTTTGTCTCTATGGTTTGTTACCTCTTCATGTAGCCCTAGGCACAGACTGTGGAAAAGCAATTTCATTGAGAGGGGTTGCCAAGCTTCTAAGAATTAACGAGTTTACGAAATACCAGCAAGAATTTTTTCAACCAATCTTGATGATACTTGGTGGTAATGATCAGTACACAAATCCCACTTGATTCACCAAATTTTGTTCTTCTAGGTTGAAGCGTTCGTCTACAGTAGCAGTTTTTATATTTAGGTTTCCCTCTGTTCTCTCCTATATAGATAGATGAATTTGGAACTCTAAATCCAACATGGTTCGTAGAAGCTCTAGTAACTTGACAAAATAAAGGAGTTCTCAGTTTTGTCTCTATGGTTTGTTTCCTCTTCAAGTAGCCCTAAGCACAGACTGTGGAAAAGCACTTTCATTGAGAGGGGTTGCCAAGCTTCTAAGAATTAACGAGTTTCCGAAATACCAGCAAATATTTTTTCACCCAATCTTGATGATACTTGGTGGTAATGATCAGTACACAAATTCCACTTGGCTCACCAAATTTTGTTCTTCTAGGTTGAAGCGTTCGTCTACAGTAGCAGTTTTTATATTTAGGTTTCCCTCTGTTCTCTCCTATATAGATAGATGAATTTGAAACTCTAAATCCAACATGGTTCGTAGTAGCTCTTGGAAACCTGACAATATAAAGGAGTTCTCAGTTTTGTCTCTATGGTTTGTTTCCTCTTCAAGAAGCCCTAAGCAAAAACTGTGGAAAAGCACTTTTATTGAAAGGGGTTGCCAAGCTTACAACTTATTACGAGTTTCCGAAATACCAGCAAATATTTCTTCACCCAATCTGGATGATACGTGGTGGTAATGATCAGTACACAAATCCCACTTGGCTCACCAAATTTTGTTCTTCTAGGTTGAAGCGTTCGTCTACAGTAACAGTTTTTATATTTAGGTTTCCCTCTGTTCTCTCCTATATAGATAGATGAATTGGGAACTCTAAATCCAACATGGTTCGTAGTAGCTCTTTGAAACTTGACAAAATAAAGGAGTTCTCAGTTTTGTCTCTATGGTTTGTTTCCTCTTCAAGTAGCCCTAGGCACAGACTGTGGAAAAGCACTTTCATCGAGATGGGTTGCCAAGCGTCTAAGAATTAACGAGTTTTCCAAATACCAGCAAATATCTTTTCACCCAATCTTGATGATACTTGGTGGTAATGATCAGTACACAAATCCCACTTGGCTCACCAAATTTTGTTCTTCTAGGTTGAAGCGTTCGTCTATAGTAGCTGTTTTTATATTTAGGTTTCCGTCTGTTCTCTCCTATATAGATAGATGAATTTGGAACTCTAAATCCAACATGGTTCGTAGTAGCTCTTGGAAACTTGACAATATAAAGGAGTTCTCAGTTTTGTCTCTATTGTTTCTTTCCTTTTCAAGTAGCCCTAGGAACAGAGTCTGAAAAGCACTTTCATCGAGAGGGGTTGCCAAGCTTCTAAGAATTAACGAGTTTCCGATATACCAGCAAATATTTTAAACCAGTCTTGATGATTCTTGGTGGTAATGATCAGTACACAAATCCCACTTGGCTCACCAAATTTTGTTCTTCTAGGTTGAAGCGTTCGTATACAGTAGCAGTTTTTATATTTAGGTTTCCCTCTGCTCTCTCCTATATAAATAGATGAATTTGTAACTCTTAATCCAACATGGTTCGTAGTAGCTCTTTGAAACTTGACAAAATAAAGGAGTTCTCAGTTTTGTATCTATGGTTTGTTTCCTCTTCAAGTAGCCCTAGGCACAGTCTGTGGAAAAGCAATGTCATTGAGAGGGGTTGCCAAGCTTCTAAGAATTAACGAGTTTCCGAAATACCAGAAAATATTTTTTTACCCAATCTTGATGATACTTGGTGGTAATGATCAGTACCCAAATCCCACTTGGCTCACCAAATTTTATTCTTCTAGTTTGAAGCGTTCGTCTACAGTAGCAGTTTTTATATTTAGGTTTCCTCTGCTCTCTCCTATATATAGATGAATTTGGAACTCTAAATCCAACATGGTTCGTAGTAGATCTTTGAAAAGTGACAAAATAAAGGAGTTCTCAGTTTTGTCTCTATGGTTTGTTACCTCTTCACGTAGCCTTTGGCACAGACTGTGGAAAAGCAATTTCATTGAGAGGGGTTGCCAAGCTTCTAAGAATTAACGAGTTTCCGAAACACCAGCAAGTATTTTTTCACCCAATCTTGATGATACTTTGTGGTAATGATCAGTACACAAATCCCACTTGGCTCACCAAATTTTGTTCTTCTAGGTTGAAGCGTTCGTCTACAGTAGCAGTTTTTATATTTATGTTTCCCTCTGTTCTCTCCTATATAGATAGATGAATTTGGAACTCTAAATCCAACATGGTTCGTAGTAGCTCTGGAAACTTGACAAAATAAAGGAGTTCCTAGTTTTGTCTCTATGGTTTGTTTCCTCTTCAAGTAGCCCTAGGCACAGACTGTGGAAAAGCACTTTCATTGAGAGGGGTTGCCAAGCTTCTAAGAATTAACGAGTTTCCGAAATACCAGCAAATATTTTTTCACCCAATTGATGATACTTGGTGGTAATGATCAGTACACAAATCACACTTGGCTCACCGAAATTTGTTCTACTAGGTTGAAGCGTTCGTCTACAGTAGAAGTTTTTAAATTATGGTTTCCCTCTGCTCTCTCCTATATAGATAGATGAATTTGGAACTCTAAATCCAACATGGTTCGTAGGGGCTTTTTGAAACTTGACAAAATAAAGGAGTTCTCATTTTTGTCTCTATGGTTTGTTTCCTCTTCAAGTAGCCCTAGGCACAGACTGTGGAAAAGCAATTTCATTGAGAGGGGGTGCCAAGCTTCTAAGAATTAACGAGTTTCCGAAATTCCAGCACATATTTTTTCACCCAATCTTGATGATACTTGGTGGTAATGATCAGTACACAAATCCCACTTGGCTCACCAAATTTTGTTCTTCTAGGTTGAAGCGTTCGTCTACAGTAGCAGTTTTTATATTTAGGTTTCCCTCTGTTCTCTCCTATATAGATAGATGAATTTGGAACTCTAAATCCAACATGGTTCGTAGTAGCTCTTGGAAACTTGAAAATATAAAGGAGTTCTCAGTTTTGTCTCTATGGTTTGTTTCCTCTTCATAGCCCTAGGCACAGACTGTGGAAAAGCACTTTCATCGAGAGGGGTTGCCAAGCTTCTAAGAATTAACGAGTTTCCCAAATACCAGCAAATATTTTTCACCCAATCTTGATGATACTTGGTGGTAATGATCAGTACACAAATCCCACTTGTCTCACCAAATTTTGTTCTTCTAGGTTGAAGCGTTCGTCTACAGTAGCAGTTTTTAAATTTAGGTTTCTTTCTGTTCTCTCCTATATAGATAGATGAATTTGGAACTCTAAATCCAACATGGTTCGTAGTAGCTCTTGGAAACCTGACAATATAAAGGAGTTCTCAGTTTTGTCTCTATGGTTTGTTTATTCTTCATAGCCCTAAGCACAGACTGTGGAAAACCAATTTCATCGAGAGGGGTTGCCAAGCTTCTAAGAATTAAAGATTTTCCCAAACACCAGCAAATATTTTTCACCCAATCTTGATGATACTTGGTGGTAATTATCAGGACACAAATCCCACTTGGGTTACCAAATTTTGTTCTTCTAGGTTGAAGCGTTCATCTACAGTAGTAGTTTTTGTATTTAGTTTTCCCTCTGTTCTCTCCTATATAGATAGATGAATTTCGAACTCTAAATCCAACATGGTTTGTAGTAGCTCTTTGAAAATTTACAAAATAAAGGAGTTCTCAGTTTTGTCTCTATGGTTTGTTTCCTTTTCAAGTAGCCCTAAGCACAGACTGTGGAAAAGCACTTTCATTGAGAGGGGTTGCCAAGCTTCTAAGAATTAACGAGTTTCCGAAATACCAGCAAATATTTTTTTCACCCAAACTTGATGATACTTGGTGGTAATGATCAGTACACAAATTCCACTTGGCTCACCAAATTTTGTTCTTCTAGGTTGAAGCGTTCGTCTACAGTAGCAGTTTTTATATTTAGGTTTTCCTCTGCTCTCTCCTATATAGTTAGATGAATTTTGAACTCTTAATCCAACATGGTTTGTAGTAGCTCTTTGAAAATTTACAAAATAAAGGAGTTCTCAGTTTTGTCACTATGGTTTGTTTCCTCTTCAAGTAGCCTTAGGCACAGACTGTGGAAAAGAACTTTCATTGAGAGGGGTTCCCAAGCTTCTAAGAATTAACGAGTTTCCGAAATACGAGCAAACACTTTTTCACCCAATCTTGATGATACTTGGTGGTAATGATAAGTACACAAATCCCACTTGGCTCACCAAATTTTGTTCTTCTAGATTGAAGCGTTCGTCTACCGTAGCAGTTTTTATATTTAGGTATCCCTCAGCTCTCTCCTATATAGATAGATGAATTTGGAACTCTAAAACCAACATGGTTCGTAGTAGCTCTTTGAAACTTGACAAAATAAAAAAGTTCTCAGTTTTGTCTCCATGGTTTGTTTCCTCTAAAAATAGCCCTAAGCACAGACTCTGGAAAAGCAATTTCATTGAGAGGGGTTGCCAAGCTTCTAAGAATTAACGAGTTTCTGAAATACCAGAAAATATTTTTTCACCCAATCTTGATGATACTTGGTGGTAATGATCAGTACAGAAATCCCACTTGGCTCACCAAATTTTGTTCTTCTAGGTTGAAACGTTCGTCTACAGTAGCAGTTTTTATATTTAGGTTTCCCTCTGCGTTCTTCTATATAGATAGATGAATTTGGAACTCTAAATCCAACATGGTTTGTAGTAGCTCTTTGAAACTTTACAAAATAAAGGAGTTCTCAGTTTTATCTCTATGGTTTGTTTCCTCTTCAAGTAGCCTTAGGCACAGACTGTGGAAAAGCACTTTCATTGAGATGGGTTGCCAAGTTTCTAAGAATTAACGAGTTTCCGAAATAAGAGCAAACACTTTTTTACCCAATCTTGATGATACTTGGTGGTAATGATCAGTACACAAATCCCATTTGGCTCACCAAATTTTGTTCTTATAGGTTGAAGCGTTCGTCTACAGTAGCATTTTAATATTTAGGTTTCCTGTGCTCTCTCCTATATAGATAGATGAATTTTGAACTCTAAATCCAACATGGTTCGTAGTAGCTCTTTGAAACTTGACAAAATAAAGGAGTTCTCATTTTTGTCTCTATGGTTTGTTTCCTCTTCAAGTAGCCCTAGACACAGACTGTGGAAAAGCAATTTCATTGAGAGGGGTTGCCAAGCTTCTAAGAATTAACGAGTTTCCGAAATTCCAGCAAATATTTTTTCACCCAATCTTGATGATACTTGGTGGTAATGATCAGTACACAAATCCCACTTGGCTCACCAAATTTTGTTCTTCTAGGTTGAAGCGTTCGTCTACAGTAGCAGTTTTTATATTTAGGTTTCCCTCTGCTCTCTCCTATATAGATAGATGAATTTGGAACTCTAAATCCAACATGGTTTGTAGTAGCTCTTTGAAACTTGACAAAATAAAGGAGTTCTCAGTTTTATCTCTATGGTTTGTTTCCTCTTCAAGTAGCCTTAGGCACAGACTGTGGAAAAGCAGTTTCATTGAGATGGGTTGCCAAGTTTCTAAGAATTAACGAGTTTCCGAAATACGAGCAAACACTTTTTCACCCAATCTTGATGATACTTGGTGGTAATGATCAGTACACAAATCCCATTTGGCTCACCAAATTTTGTTCTTATAGGTTGAAGCGTTCGTCTACAGTAGCATTTTAATATTTAGGTTTCCTGTGCTCTCTCCTATATAGATAGATGAATTTGGAACTCTAAATCCAACATGGTTCGTAGTAGCTCTTTGAAACTTGACAAAATAAAGGAGTTCTCATTTTTGTCTCTATGGTTTGTTTCCTCTTCAAGTAGCCCTAGACACAGACTGTGGAAAAGCAATTTCATTGAGAGTGGTTGCCAAGCTTCTAAGAATTAACGAGTTTCCGAAATTCCAGCAAATATTTTTTCACCCAATCTTGATGATACTTGGTGGTAATGATCAGTACACAAATCCGACTTGTCTCACCAAATTTTGTTTTTCTAGGTTGAAACGTTCGTCTAGAGTAGCAGTTTTTATATTTAGGTTTCCCACTGTTCTCTCTTATATAGATAGAAAAATTTGGAAATCTAAATCCAACATGGTTCGTAGTAGCTCTTTGAAACTTGACAAAATAAAGGAGTTCTCAGTTTTGTCTCTGTGGTTTGTTTCCTCTTCAAGTAGCCCTAGGCACAGACGGTGGAAAAGCACTTTCATTGAGAGGGGTTGCCAAGCTTCTAAGAATTAACGAGTTTCCGAAATACCAGCAAATATTTTTTATACCCAATCTTGATGATACTTGGTGGTAATGATCAGTACACAAATCCCACTTGGCTCACCCAATTTTGTTTTTCTAGGTTGAAGCGTTCTTCTACAGTAGCAGTTTTTTTATTTAGGTTTCCCTCTGTTCTCTCCTATATAGATAGATGAATTTGGAAATCTAAATCCAACATGGTTCCTAGTAGCTCTTTGAAATTTGACAAAATAAAGGAGATCTCAGTTTGTCTCTATGGTTTGTTTCCTCTTCACGTAGCCCTAGGCACAGACTGTGGAAAATCACTTTCATTGAGACGGGTTGCCAAGCTTCTAAGAATTGACGAGTTTCCGAAATACCAGCAAATATTTTTTTCACCCAATCTTGATGATACTTGGTGGTAATGATCAGTACACAAATCCCACTTGGCTCACCAAATTTTGTTCTTCCATATTGAAGCGTTCGTCTACAGTAGCAGTTTTTATATTTCGGTTTCCCTCTGTTCTCTCCTATATAGATAGATGAATTTGGAACTCTAAATCCAACATGGTTCGTAGTAGCTCTTGGAAACCTGACAATATAAAGGAGTTCTCAGTTTTGTCTCTGTGGTTTGTTTCCTCTTCATAGCCCTAGGCACAGACTGTGGAAAAGCAATTTCATCGAGAGGCGTTGCCAAGCTTCTAAGAATTAACGATTTTCCCAAACACCAGCAAATATTCTTCACCCAATCTTGATGATACTTGGTGGGAATGATCAGTACACAAATCCCACTTGGCTTACCAAATTTTGTTCTTCTAGGTTGAAGCGTTCATCTACAGTAGTAGTTTTTATATTTAGTTTTCCCTCTTCTCTCCTATATAGATAGATGAATTTGGAACTCTAAATCCAACATGGTTTGTAGTAGCTCTTTGAAACTTGACAAAATAAAGGAGTTCTCAGTTTTGTCTCTATGGTTTGTTTCCTCTTCAAGTAGCCCTAATCACAGACTGTGGAAAAGCACTTTCATTGAGAGGGGATGCCAAGCTTCTAAGAATTAACGAGTTTCCAAGATTCCAGCAAATATTTTTTTTACCCAATCTTGATGATGCTTGGTGGTAATGATCAGTGCACAAATCCCACTGGCTCACCAAATTTTGTTCTTCTAGGTTGAAGCGTTCGTCTACAGTAGCAGTTTTTATATTTAGGTTTCCCTCTGCTCTCTCCTATATAGATAGATGAATTTGGAACTCTAAATCCAACATGGTTTGTAGTAGCTCTTTGAAACTTGACAAAATAAAGGAGTTCTCAGTTTTGTCTCTATGGTTTGTTTCCTCTTCAAGTAGCCTTAGGCACACACTGTGGAAAAGCACTTTCATTGAGATGGGTTTCCAATCTTCTAAGAATTAACGAGTTTTCGAAATACCAGCAAACACTTTTTCACCCAATCTTGTTGATACTTTGTGGTAATGATCAGTACACAAATCCCACTTGGCTCACCAAATTTTGTTCTTCTAGGTTGAAGCGTTCGTCTACAGTAGCAGTTTTTATATTTAGGTTTCCTCTGCTCTCTCCTATATAGATAGAGGAATTGGAACTCTAAATCCAACATGGTTCATAGTAGCTCTTTGAAACTTGACAAAATAAAGGAGTTCTCAGTTTTGTCTCTATGGTTTGTTTCCTCTTCAAGTAGCCCTAGGCACAGACTGTGGAAAAGCAATTTCATTGAGAGGGGTTGCCAAGCTTAAAAGAATTAACGAGTTTCCAAAACACAAGCAAATATTTTTTCACCCAATCTTGATGATACTTGGTGGTAATGATCAGTACACAAATCCCACTTGGCTCACCAAATTTTGTTCTTCTAGGTTGAAGCGTTCGTCTACAGTAGCAGTTTTTATATTTACGTTTCCCTCTGTTCTCTCCTATATAGATAGATGAATTTCGAAATGTAAATCCAACATGGTTCGTAGTAGTTCTTTGAAACTTGACAAAATAAAGGAGATCTCAGTTTGTCTCTATGGTTTGTTTCCTCTTCACGTAGCCCTAGGCACAGACTGTGGAAAATCACTTTCATTGAGAGGGGTTGCCAAGCTTCTAAGAATTGACGAGTTTCCGAAATACCAGCAAATATTTTTTTCACCCAATCTTGATGATACTTGGTGGTAATGATCAGTACACAAATCCCACTTGGCTCACCAAATTTTGTTCTTCTATATTGAAGCGTTCGTCTACAGAAGCAGTTTTTATATTTAGGTTTCCCTCTGTTCTCTCCTGTATAGATAGATAAATTTGGAACTCTAAATCCAACATGGTTTGTAGTAGCTCTTTGAAACTTTACAAAATAAAGGAGTTCTCAGTTTTGTCTCTATGGTTTGTTTCTTCTTCACGTAGCCTTCAGCACAGACTGTGGAAAAGCACTTTCATTGAGAGGGGTTGCCAAGCTTCTAAGAATTAACGAGTTTCCGAAATACCAGCAAATATTTTTTCACCCGATCTTGATGATACTTGGTGGTAATGATTAGTACACAAGTCCCACTTGGCTCACGAAATTTTGTTCTTGTAGGTTGTAGCGTTCGTGTACAGTAGCAGTTTTTATATTTAGGTTTCTCTGCTCTCTCCTATATAGATAGATGAATTTGGAACTCTAAATCCAACATGGTTCGCCGTAGCTCTTTGACACTTGACAAAATAAAGGAGTTCTCAGTTTTGTCTCTATGGTTTGTTTCCTCTTCAAGTAGCGCTAGGCACAGACTGTGGGTAAGCAATTTCATTGGGAGGTGTTGCCAAGCTTCTAAGAATTAACGAGTTTCCGAAACCAGCAAATATTTTTTCACCCAATCTTGATGATACTTGGTGGTAATGATCAGTACACAAATCCCACTTGGCTCACCAATTTTGTTCTTCTTGGTTGAAGCGTTCGTCTACAGTAGCAGTTTTTATATTTGGGTTTCCCTCTGTTCTCTCCAATATAGATAGATGAATTTGGAAATCTAAATCTAACATGGTTCGTAGTAGCTCTTTGAAACTTGATAAAATAAAGGAGTTCTTTGTTTTGTCTCTATGGTTTGTTTCCTCTTCATAACCCTAGGCACAGACTGTGGAAAAGCAATTTCATCGAGAGGGGTTGCCAAGCTTCTAAGAATTAACGATTTTCCCAAACACCAGCAAATATTTTTCACCCAATCTTGATGATACTTGGTGGTAATGATCAGTACACAAATCCCACTTGGCTTACCAAATTTTGTTCTTCTAGGTTGAAGCGTTCGTCTACAGTAGCAGTTTTTACATTTAGGTTTCCCTCTGCTCTCTCCTATATAGATAGATGAATTTGGAAATGTAAATCCAAAATGGTTTGTAGTAGCTCTTTGAAAATTTACAAAATAAAGGAGTTCTCAGTTTTGTCTCTATGGTTTGTTTCCTCTTCAACTAGCCCTAAGAACAGACTGTGGAAAAGAACTTTCATTGAGAGGGGTTGCCAAGCTTCTAAGAATTAATGAGGTTCCGAAATACCAGCAAATATTTTTTCACCCGATCTTGAGGATACTTGGTGGTAATGATTAGGACACAAATCCCACTTGGCTCACGAAATTTTGTTCTTCTAGGTTGAAGCGTTCGTGTACAGTAGCAGTTTTTATATTTAGGTTTCCTTCTGTTCTCTCCTATATAGATAATGAACTTGGAACTCTAAATCCAACATGGTTTGTAGTAGCTCTTTGAAACTTGACAAAATAAAGAAGTTCTCAGTTTTGTCTCTATGGTTTGTTTCCTCTTCAAGTAGCCTTTGTTACAGTTTGTGGAAAAGCACTTTCATTGAGATGGGTTGCCAAGCTTCTAAGAATTAACGAGTTTCCGAAATACGAGCAAACACTTTTTTACCCAATCTTGATGATACTTGGTGGTAATGATCAGTACACAAATCCCACTTGGCTCACCAATTTTGTTCTTGTAGGTTGAAACGTTCGTCTACAGTAGCAGTTTTTATATTTAGGTTTCCCTCTGTTCTCTCCAATATAGATAGATGAATTTGGAAATCTAAATCTAACATGGTTCGTAGTAGCTCTTTGAAACTTGACAAAATAAAGGAGTTCTCAGTTTTGTCTCTATGGTTTGTTTCCTCTTCAAGTAGCCCTAAGCACAGACTGTAGAAAAGCAATTTCATTGAGAGTGGTTGCCAAGCTTCCAAGAATTAACGAGTTTCCGAAATACCAGCAAATATTTTTTCACCCAATCTTGATGATACTTGGTGTTAATTATCAATACACAAATCCCACTTGGCTCACCAAATTTTGTTCTTCTAGGTTGAAGCGTTCGTCTACAGTAGCAGTTTTTATATTTAGGTTTCCCTCTGTTCTCTCATATATAGATAGATGAATTTGGAAATCTAAATCCAACATGGTTCGTAGAAGCTCTTTGAAACTTGACAAAATAAAGGAGTTCTCAGTTTTGTCTCTATGGTTTGTTTCCTCTTCACATAGCCCTAGGCACAGACTGTGGAAAAGCACTTTCATTGAAAGGGGTTGCCAAGCTTCTAAGAATTAACGAGTTTCCGAAATACCAGCAAATATTTTTTTCACCCAATCTTGATGATACTTGATGGTAATGATCAGTACACAAATTCCACTTGGCTCACCAAATTTTGTTCTTCTAGGTTGAAGCGTTCATCTACAGTAGTAGTTTTTATATTTAGTTTTCCCACTGTTCTCTCTTATATATATAGATGAATTTGGAACTCAAAATTCAACATGGTTAGTAGAAGCTCTTTGAAACTTGACAAAATAAAGGAGTTCTCAGTTTTGTCTCTATGGTTTGCTTTCTCTTTAAGTAGCCCTATGCACAGACTGTGGAAAAGCACTTTCACTGAGAGGGGTTGCCAACCTTCTAAGAATTAACGAGTTTCGAAATACCTGCAAATATTTTTTCACCCAATCTTGATGATACTTGGTGGTAATGATCAGTACACAAATCCCACTTGGCTCACCAAATTTTGTTCTTCTAGGTTGAAGCGTTCGTCTACAGTAGCAGTTTTTATATTTAGGTTTCCTCTGCTCTCTCCTATATAGATAGATGAACTTGGAACTCTAAATCCAACATGGTTCGTAGTAGCTCTTTGAAACTTGACAAAATAAAGGAGTTCTCAGTTTTGTCTCTATGGTTTGTTTCCTCTTCATAGCCCTAGGCAAAACTGTTTCAAAGCACTTTCATTGATAGGGGTTGTCAAGCTTCTAAGAATTAACGCATTTCCGAAATACCAGCAAATATTTTTTTAACCAATCTTGATGATACTTTGTTTTAATGATCAGTACACAAATCCCACTTGGCTCACCAAATTTTGTTCTTCTAGGTTGAAGCGTTCGTCTACAGTAGCATTTTTTATATTTAGGTTTTCCTCTGCTCTCTCCTATATAGATAGATGAACTTGGAACTCTAAATCCAACATGGTTCGTAGTAGCTCTTTGAAACTTGACAAAATAAAGGAGTTCTCAGTTTTGTCTCTATGGTTTGTTTCCTCTTCATAGCCCTAGGCAAAACTGTTTCAAAGCACTTTCATTGATAGGGGTTGTCAAGCTTCTAAGAATTAACGCATTTCCGAAATACCAGCAAATATTTTTTTACCCAATCTTGATGATACTTGGTTTTAATGATCAGTACACAAATCCCACTTGGCTCACCAAATTTTGTTCTTCTAGGTTGAAGCGTTCGTCTACAGTAGCATTTTTTATATTTAGGTTTTCCTCTGCTCTCTCCTATATAGATAGATGAATTTGGAACTCTAAATCCAACATGGTTTGTAGTAGCTCTTTGAAACTTGACAAAATAAAGGAGTTCTCAGTTTTGTCTCTATGGTTTGTTTCCTCTTCAAGTAGTCCTAGGCACAGACTGTGGAAAAGCACTTTCATTTAGAGGGGTTGCCAACCTTCTAAGAATTAACGAGTTTCTGAAATACCTGCAAATATTTTTTCACCTAATCTTGAGGATACTTGGTGGTAATGATCAGTACACAAATCCCACTTGGCTCACCAAATTTTGTTCTTCTAGCTTGAAGCGTTCGTCTACAGTAGCAGTTTTTATATTTATATTTCCATTTGCTCTCTCCTATATAGATAGATGAATTTGGAACTCTAAATCCAACATGGTTTGTAGTAGCTCTTTGAAACTTGACAAAATAAAGGAGTTCTCAGTTTTGTCTCTATGGTTTGTTTCCTCTTCAAGTAGTCCTAGGCACAGACTGTGGAAAAGCACTTTCATTGAGAGGGGTTGCCAACCTTCTAAGAATTAACGAGTTTCCGAAATACCAGAAAATATTTTTTCACCCAATCTTGATGATACTTGGTGGTAATGATCAGTACACAAATCCCACTTGGCTCACAAAATTTTGTTCTTCTAGGTTGAAGTGTTCGTCTACAGAATCAGTTTTTATATTTAGGCTTCCCTGTGCTCTGTCCTATATAGATAGATGAATTTGGAACTCTAAATCCAACATGGTTTGTAGTAGCTCTTTGAGACTTGACAAAATAAAGGAGTTCTCAGTTTTGTCTCTATGGTTTGTTTCCTCTTTAAGTAGCCCTAAGCACAGACTGTGGAAAAGCACTTTCATTGAGAGGGGTTGTAAAGCTTCTAAGAATCAACGAGTTTCCGAAATACTAGAAAATATTTTTTCACCCAATCTTGATGATACTTGGTGGTAAGGATCAGTACACAAATCCCAGTTGGCTCACCAAATTTTGTTCTTCTAGGTTGAAGTGTTCGTCTACAGAATCAGTTTTTATATTTAGGCTTCCCTCTGCTCTGTCCTATATAGATAGATGAATTTGGAACTCTAAATCCAACATGGTTTTTAGTAGCTCTTTGAATCTTCACAAAATAAAGGAGTTCTCAGTTTTGCCTCTATGGTTTGTTTCCTCTTCAAGTAGCCTTAGGCACAGAGTGTGTAAAAGCACTTTCATTGATAGGGGTTTCCAACCTTCTAAGAATTAGCGAGTTTCCGAAATACCAGCAAATATTTTTTCACCCAATCTTGATGAAACTTGGTGGTAATGATCAGTACACAAATCCCACTTGGCTCACCAAATTTTGTTCTTCTAGGTTGAAGCGTTCATCTACAGTAGTAGTTTTTATATTTAGTTTTCCCTCTGTTCTCTCCTATATAGATAGATGAATGTGGATCTCTAAATCCAACATGGTTTGTAGTAGCTCTTTGAAACTTGACAAATAAAGGAGTTCTCAGTTTTGTCTCTATGGTTTGTTTCCTCTTTAAGTAGCCCTAAGCACAGACTGTGGAAAAGCACTTTCATTGAGAGGGGTTGTCAAGCTTCTAAGAATTAACGAGTTTCCGAAATGCCAGCAAATATTTTTTCACCCAATCTTGATGATACTTGGTGGTAATGATCAGTACACAAATCCCATTTGGCTCAGCAAATTTTGTTCTTCTAGGTTGAAGCGTTCGTGTACAGTAGCAGTTTTTATATTTAGGTTTCCCTCTGTTCTCTCCAATATAGATAGATGCATTTGGAACTCTAAATCCAACATGGTTTGGAGTAGCTCTTTGAAACTTGACAAAATAAAGGAGTTCTCAGTTTTGTCTCTATGGTTTGTTTCCTCTTCAAGTAGCCCTAAGCACAGACTGTGGAAAAGCACTTTCATTGAGAGGGGTTGCCAAACTTCTAAGAATTAAAGAGTTTCCGAAATATCTGCAAATATTTTTTCACCCAATATTGATGATACTTGGTGGTAATGATCAGTACACAAATCCCACGTGGCTCACCAAACTTTGTTCTTCCAGGTTGAAGCGTTCGTCAACAGAAGCAGTTTTTATATTTAAGATTCCCTCTGCTCTGTCCTATATAGATAGATGAATTTGCAACTCTAAATCCAAGACGGTTCGTAGTAGCTCTTTGAAACTTCACAAAATAAAGGAGTTCTCAGTTTTGTCTCTACGGTTTGTTTCCTCTCAAGTAGCCCTAAGCACAGACTGTTGAAAAGCACTTTCATTGAGAGTGGTTGTCAAGCTTCTAAGAATTAACACGTTTCCGAAATACCAGCATATATTTTTTCACCCAATCTTGATGATACTTGGTGGTAATGATCAGTACACAAATCCCACTTGGCTCACCAAATTTTGTTCTTCTAGGTTGAAGCGTTTGTCTACAGTAGCAGTTTTTATGTTTATATTTCCATCTGCTCTCTCCTATATAGATAGATGAATTTGGAACTCTAAATCCAACATGGTTTGTAGTAGCTCTTTGAAACTTGACAAAATAAAGGAGTTCTCAGTTTTGTCTCTCTGGTTTGTTTCCTCTTTAAGTAGCCCTAAGCACAGACTGTGGAAAAGCACTTTCATTGAGAGGGGTTGTCAAGCTTCTAAGAATTAATGAGTTTCCGAAATACCAGCAAATATTTTTTCACCCAATCTTGATGATACTTGGTGGTAATGATCAGTACACAAATCCCACTTGGCTCACCAAATTTTGTTCTTCTAGGTTGAAGCGTTCATCTACAGAAGCAGTTTTTATATTTAGGATTCCCTCTGCTGTGTCCTAAATAGATAGATGAATTTGGAACTCTAAATCCAACATGGTTCGTAGTAGCTCTTTGAAACTTCACAAAATAAAGGAGTTCTCAGTTTTGTCTCTATGGTTTGTTTCCTCTTCAAATAGCCCTAAGCACAGACTGTGGAAAAGCACTTACATTGAGAGGGGTTGTCAAGCTTCTAAGAATTAACGCATTTCCGAAATACCAGCAAATATTTTTTCACCCAATCTTGATGAAACTTGGTGGTAATGATCAGTACACAAATCCCACTTGGCTCACCAAATTTTGTTCTTCTAGGTTGAAGCGTTCATCTACAGTAGTAGTTTTTATATTTAGTTTTCCCTCTGTTCTCTCCTATATAGATAGATGAATGTGGAACTCTAAATCCAACATGGTTTGTAGTAGCTCTTTGAAACTTTACAAAATAAAGGAGTTCTCAGTTCTGTCTCTAAGGTTTGTTTCCTCTTCAAGTAGCCCTCAGCACAGACTGTGGTAAAGCACTTTCATTGAGAGAAGTTGCCAAGCTTCTAAGAATTAAGGAGTTTCCGAAATACCAGCAAATATTTTTTCACCCGATCTTGATGATACTTGGTGGTAATGATTTGTACACAAATCCCACTTGGCTCATGAAATTTTGTTCTTCTAGGTTGAAGCGTTCGTGTACATTAGCAGTTTTTATATTTAGGTTTCCTTCTGTTCTCTCTTATATAGATAGATGAATTTGGAACACTAAATCCAACATGGTTTGTAGTAGCTCTTTGAAACTTGACAAAATAAAGGAGTTATCAGTTTTTTCTCTATGGTTTGTTTCCTCTTCAAATAGCCCGAGGCACAGACTGTGGAAAACCACTTTCATCGAAAGGGGTTGCCAAGCTTCTAAGAATTAACGAGTTTCCGAAATACCAGCAAATATTTTTTTACGCAATCTTGATGATACTTGGTGGTAATGATCAGTACACAAATCCCACTTGGCTCACCAAATTTTGTTCTTATAGGTTGAAGCGTTCGTGTACAGTAGCAGTTTTTATATTTAGGTTTCCTTCTGTTCTCTCCAATATAGATAGATGAATTTGGAACTCTAAATCCAACATGGTTTGGAGTAGCTCTTTGAAACTTGACAAAATAAAGGAGTTCTCAGTTTTGTATCTATTGTTTGTTTCCTCTTCAAGTAGCCCTAGGCACAGACTGTGGAAAAGCACTTTCATTGAGAGGGTTGCCAAACTTCTAAGAATTAACGAGTTTCTGAAATACCTGCAAATATTTTTTCACCCAATATTGATGATACTTGGTGGTAATGATCAGTACACAAATCCCACGTGGCTCACCAAATTTTGTTCTTCTAGGTTTGAAGCGTTCGTCTACAGAAGCAGTTTTTATATTTAAGATTCCCTCTGCTCTGTCCTATATAGATAGATGAATTAGCAACTCTAAATCCAACACGGTTCGTAGTAGCTCTTTGAAACTTCACAAAATAAAGGAGTTCTCAGTTTTGTCTCTATGGTTTGTTTCCTTTTCAAGTAGCCCGAAGCACAGACTGTGGAAAAGCACTTTCATTGAGAGGGGTTGTCAAGCTTCTAAGAATTAACGCGTTTCCGAAATACCAGCATATATTTTTTCACCCAATCTTGATGATACTTGGTGGTAATGATCAGTACACAAATCCCACTTGGCTCACCAAATTTTGTTCTTCTAGGTTGAAGCGTTCGTCTACAGTAGCAGTTTTTATATTTATATTTCCATCTGCTCTCTCCTATATAGATAGATGAATTTGGAACTCTAAATCCAACATGGTTCGTAGTAGCTCCTTGAAACTTGACAAAATAAAGGAGTTCTCAGTTTTGTCTCTATGGTTTGTTTCCTCTTTAAATAGCCCAAAGCACAGACTGTGGAAAAGCACTTTCATTGAGAGGGGTTGTCAAGCTTCTAAGAATTAACGAGTTTCCGAAATACCAGCAAATATTTTTTCACCCAATCTTGATGATACTTGGTGGTAATGATCAGTACACAAATCCCACTTGGCTCACCAAATTTTGTTCTTCTAGGTTGAAGCGTTCGTCTACAGAAGCAGTTTTTATATTTAGGATTCCCTCTGCTCTGTCCTAAATAGATAGATGAACTTGGAACTCTAAATCCAACATGGTTCGTAGTAGCTCTTTGAAACTTGACAAAATAAAGGAGTTCTCAGTTTTGTCTCTATGGTTTGTTTCCTCTTCATAGCCCTAGGCAAAGACTGTTTCAAAGCACTTTCATTGAGAGGGGTTGTCAAGCTTCTAAGAATTAACGATTTTCCGAAATACCAGCAAATATTTTTTCACCCAATCTTGATGAAATTTGGTGGTAATGATCAGTACACAAATCCCACTTGGCTCACCAAATTTTGTTCTTCTAGGTTGAAGCGTTCATCTACAGTAGTAGTTTTTATATTTAGTTTTCCCTCTGTTCTCTCCTATATAGATAGATGAATGTGGAACTCTAAATCCAACATGGTTTGTAGTAGCTCTTTGAAACTAGACAAAATAAAGGAGTTCTAAGTTCTGTCTCTAATGTTTGTTTCCTCTTCAAGTAGCCCTCAGCACAGACTGTGGAAAAGCACTTTCATTGAGAGAAGTTGCCAAGCTTCTAAGAATTAAGGAGTTTCCGAAATACCAGCAAATATTTTTTCACCCGATCTTGATGATACTTGGTGGTAATGATTTGTACACAAATCCCAATTGTTTCATGAAATTTTGTTCTTCTAGGTTGAAGCGTTCGTGCACAGTAGCAGTTTTTATATTTAGGTTTCCTTCTATTCTCTCTGATATAGATAGATGAATTTGGAACTCTAAATCCAACATGGTTCGTAGTAGCTCTTTGAAACTTGACAAAATAAAAGAGTTCTCAGTTTTGTCTCTATGGTTTGTTTCCTCTTCATAGCCCTAGGCACAGACTGTGGAAAAGCACTTACATTGAGAGGGGTTGTCAAGCTTCTAAGAATTAACGCATTTCCGAAATACCAGCAAATATTTTTTCACCCAATCTTGATGAAACTTGGTGGTAATGATCAGTACACAAATCCCACTTGGCTCACCAAATTTTGTTCTTCTAGGTTGAAGCGTTCATCTACAGTAGTAGTTTTTATATTTAGTTTTCCCTCTGTTCTCTCCTATATAGATAGATGAATGTGGAACTCTAAATCCAACATGGTTTGTAGTAGCTCTTTGAAACTTTACAAAATAAAGGAGTTCTCAGTTCTGTCTCTAAGGTTTGTTTCCTCTTCAAGTAGCCCTCAGCACAGACTGTGGTAAAGCACTTTCATTGAGAGAAGTTGCCAAGCTTCTAAGAATTAAGGAGTTTCCGAAATACCAGCAAATATTTTTTCACCCGATCTTGATGATACTTGGTGGTAATGATTTGTACACAAATCCCACTTGGCTCATGAAATTTTGTTCTTCTAGGTTGAAGCGTTCGTGTACATTAGCAGTTTTTATATTTAGGTTTCCTTCTGTTCTCTCTTATATAGATAGATGAATTTGGAACACTAAATCCAACATGGTTTGTAGTAGCTCTTTGAAACTTGACAAAATAAAGGAGTTATCAGTTTTTTCTCTATGGTTTGTTTCCTCTTCAAATAGCCCGAGGCACAGACTGTGGAAAACCACTTTCATCGAAAGGGGTTGCCAAGCTTCTAAGAATTAACGAGTTTCCGAAATACCAGCAAATATTTTTTTACGCAATCTTGATGATACTTGGTGGTAATGATCAGTACACAAATCCCACTTGGCTCACCAAATTTTGTTCTTATAGGTTGAAGCGTTCGTGTACAGTAGCAGTTTTTATATTTAGGTTTCCTTCTGTTCTCTCCAATATAGATAGATGAATTTGGAACTCTAAATCCAACATGGTTTGGAGTAGCTCTTTGAAACTTGACAAAATAAAGGAGTTCTCAGTTTTGTATCTATTGTTTGTTTCCTCTTCAAGTAGCCCTAGGCACAGACTGTGGAAAAGCACTTTCATTGAGAGGGTTGCCAAACTTCTAAGAATTAACGAGTTTCTGAAATACCTGCAAATATTTTTTCACCCAATATTGATGATACTTGGTGGTAATGATCAGTACACAAATCCCACGTGGCTCACCAAATTTTGTTCTTCTAGGTTTGAAGCGTTCGTCTACAGAAGCAGTTTTTATATTTAAGATTCCCTCTGCTCTGTCCTATATAGATAGATGAATTAGCAACTCTAAATCCAACACGGTTCGTAGTAGCTCTTTGAAACTTCACAAAATAAAGGAGTTCTCAGTTTTGTCTCTATGGTTTGTTTCCTTTTCAAGTAGCCCGAAGCACAGACTGTGGAAAAGCACTTTCATTGAGAGGGGTTGTCAAGCTTCTAAGAATTAACGCGTTTCCGAAATACCAGCATATATTTTTTCACCCAATCTTGATGATACTTGGTGGTAATGATCAGTACACAAATCCCACTTGGCTCACCAAATTTTGTTCTTCTAGGTTGAAGCGTTCGTCTACAGTAGCAGTTTTTATATTTATATTTCCATCTGCTCTCTCCTATATAGATAGATGAATTTGGAACTCTAAATCCAACATGGTTCGTAGTAGCTCCTTGAAACTTGACAAAATAAAGGAGTTCTCAGTTTTGTCTCTATGGTTTGTTTCCTCTTTAAATAGCCCAAAGCACAGACTGTGGAAAAGCACTTTCATTGAGAGGGGTTGTCAAGCTTCTAAGAATTAACGAGTTTCCGAAATACCAGCAAATATTTTTTCACCCAATCTTGATGATACTTGGTGGTAATGATCAGTACACAAATCCCACTTGGCTCACCAAATTTTGTTCTTCTAGGTTGAAGCGTTCGTCTACAGAAGCAGTTTTTATATTTAGGATTCCCTCTGCTCTGTCCTAAATAGATAGATGAACTTGGAACTCTAAATCCAACATGGTTCGTAGTAGCTCTTTGAAACTTGACAAAATAAAGGAGTTCTCAGTTTTGTCTCTATGGTTTGTTTCCTCTTCATAGCCCTAGGCAAAGACTGTTTCAAAGCACTTTCATTGAGAGGGGTTGTCAAGCTTCTAAGAATTAACGATTTTCCGAAATACCAGCAAATATTTTTTCACCCAATCTTGATGAAATTTGGTGGTAATGATCAGTACACAAATCCCACTTGGCTCACCAAATTTTGTTCTTCTAGGTTGAAGCGTTCATCTACAGTAGTAGTTTTTATATTTAGTTTTCCCTCTGTTCTCTCCTATATAGATAGATGAATGTGGAACTCTAAATCCAACATGGTTTGTAGTAGCTCTTTGAAACTAGACAAAATAAAGGAGTTCTAAGTTCTGTCTCTAATGTTTGTTTCCTCTTCAAGTAGCCCTCAGCACAGACTGTGGAAAAGCACTTTCATTGAGAGAAGTTGCCAAGCTTCTAAGAATTAAGGAGTTTCCGAAATACCAGCAAATATTTTTTCACCCGATCTTGATGATACTTGGTGGTAATGATTTGTACACAAATCCCAATTGTTTCATGAAATTTTGTTCTTCTAGGTTGAAGCGTTCGTGCACAGTAGCAGTTTTTATATTTAGGTTTCCTTCTATTCTCTCTGATATAGATAGATGAATTTGGAACTCTAAATCCAACATGGTTCGTAGTAGCTCTTTGAAACTTGACAAAATAAAAGAGTTCTCAGTTTTGTCTCTATGGTTTGTTTCCTCTTCATAGCCCTAGGCACAGACTGTGGAAAAGCACTTTCATCGAGAGGGGTTGCCAAGCTTCTAAGAATTAACGAGTTTCCCAAATACCAGCAAATATTTTTCACCCAATCTTGATGATACTTGGTGGTAATGATCAGTACACAAATCCCACTTGTCTCACCAAATTTTGTTCTTCTAGGTTGAAGCGTTCGTCTACAGTAGCAGTTTTTATATTTAGGTTTCTTTCTGTTCTCTCCTATATAGATAGATGAATTTGGAACTCTAAATCCAACATGGTTCGTAGTAGCTCTTGGAAACCTGACAATATAAAGGAGTTCTCAGTTTTGTCTCTATGGTTTGTTTATTCTTCATAGCCCTAAGCACAGACTGTGGAAAACCAATTTCATCGAGAGGGGTTGCCAAGCTTCTAAGAATTAAAGATTTTCCCAAACACCAGCAAATATTTTTCACCCAATCTTGATGATACTTGGTGGTAATTATCAGTACACAAATCCCACTTGGGTTACCAAATTTTGTTCTTCTAGGTTGAAGCGTTCATCTACAGTAGTAGTTTTTGTATTTAGTTTTCCCTCTGTTCTCTCCTATATAGATAGATGAATTTCGAACTCTAAATCCAACATGGTTTGTAGTAGCTCTTTGAAAATTTACAAAATAAAGGAGTTCTCAGTTTTGTCTCTATGGTTTGTTTCCTTTTCAAGTAGCCCTAAGCACAGACTGTGGAAAAGCACTTTCATTGAGAGGCGTTGCCAAGCTTCTAAGAATTAACGAGTTTCCGAAATACCAGCAAATATTTTTTTCACCCAAACTTGATGATACTTGGTGGTAATGATCAGTACACAAATTCCACTTGGCTCACCAAATTTTGTTCTTCTAGGTTGAAGCGTTCGTCTACAGTAGCAGTTTTTATATTTAGGTTTTCCTCTGCTCTCTCCTATATAGTTAGATGAATTTGGAACTCTTAATCCAACATGGTTTGTAGTAGCTCTTTGAAAATTTACAAAATAAAGGAGTTCTCAGTTTTGTCACTATGGTTTGTTTCCTCTTCAAGTAGCCTTAGGCACAGACTGTGGAAAAGAACTTTCATTGAGAGGGGTTCCCAAGCTTCTAAGAATTAACGAGTTTCCGAAATACGAGCAAACACTTTTTCACCCAATCTTGATGATACTTGGTGGTAATGATAAGTACACAAATCCCACTTGGCTCACCAAATTTTGTTCTGCTAGATTGAAGCGTTCGTCTACCGTAGCAGTTTTTATATTTAGGTATCCCTCAGCTCTCTCCTATATAGATAGATGAATTTGGAACTCTAAAACCAACATGGTTCGTAGTAGCTCTTTGAAACTTGACAAAATAAAAAAGTTCTCAGTTTTGTCTCCATGGTTTGTTTCCTCTAAAAATAGCCCTAAGCACAGACTCTGGAAAAGCAATTTCATTGAGAGGGGTTGCCAAGCTTCTAAGAATTAACGAGTTTCCGAAATACCAGAAAATATTTTTTCACCCAATCTTGATGATACTTGGTGGTAATGATCAGTACAGAAATCCCACTTGGCTCACCAAATTTTGTTCTTCTAGGTTGAAACGTTCGTCTACAGTAGCAGTTTTTATATTTAGGTTTCCCTCTGCGTTCTTCTATATAGATAGATGAATTTGGAACTCTAAATCCAACATGGTTTGTAGTAGCTCTTTGAAACTTTACAAAATAAAGGAGTTCTCAGTTTTATCTCTATGGTTTGTTTCCTCTTCAAGTAGCCTTAGGCACAGACTGTGGAAAAGCACTTTCATTGAGATGGGTTGCCAAGTTTCTAAGAATTAACGAGTTTCCGAAATACGAGCAAACACTTTTTCACCCAATCTTGATGATACTTGGTGGTAATGATCAGTACACAAATCCCATTTGGCTCACCAAATTTTGTTCTTATAGGTTGAAGCGTTCGTCTACAGTAGCATTTTAATATTTAGGTTTCCTGTGCTCTCTCCTATATAGATAGATGAATTTTGAACTCTAAATCCAACATGGTTCGTAGTAGCTCTTTGAAACTTGACAAAATAAAGGAGTTCTCATTTTTGTCTCTATGGTTTGTTTCCTCTTCAAGTAGCCCTAGACACAGACTGTGGAAAAGCAATTTCATTGAGAGGGGTTGCCAAGCTTCTAAGAATTAACGAGTTTCCGAAATTCCAGCAAATATTTTTTCACCCAATCTTGATGATACTTGGTGGTAATGATCAGTACACAAAACCCACTTGTCTCACCAAATTTTGTTCTTCTAGGTTGAAACGTTCGTCTAGAGTAGCAGTATTTATATTTAGGTTTCCCACTGTTCTCTCTTATATAGATAGAAGAATTTGGAAATCTAAATCCAACATGGTTCGTAGTAGCTCTTTGAAACTTGACAAAATAAAGGAGTTCTCAGTTTTGTCTCTGTGGTTTGTTTCCTCTTCAAGTAGCCCTAGGCACAGACGGTGGAAAAGCACTTTCATTGAGAGGGGTTGCCAAGCTTCTAAGAATTAACGAGTTTCCGAAATACCAGCAAATATTTTTTTTACCCAATCTTGATGATACTTGGTGGTAATGATCAGTACACAAATCACACTTGGCTCACCGAAATTTGTTCTACTAGGTTGAAGCGTTCGTCTACAGTAGCAGTGTTTAAATTATGGTTTTCCTCTGCTCTCTCCGATATAGATAGATGAATTTGGAACTCTAAATCCAACATGGTTCGTAGGGGTCTTTGAAACTTGACAAAATAAAGGAGTTCTCATTTTTGTCTCTATGGTTTGTTTCCTCTTCAAGTAGCCCTAGGCACAGACTGTGGAAAAGCAATTTCATTGAGAGGGGTTTCCAACCTTCTAAGAATTAACGAGTTTCCGAAATACCAGCAAATATTTTTTCACCCAATGTTGATGATACTTGGTGGTAATGATCAGTACCCAAATCCCACTTGGCTCACCAAATTTTGTTCTTCTAGGTTGAAGCGTTCGTATACAGTAGCAGTTTTTATATTTAGGTTTCCCTCTGCTCTCTCCTATATAAATAGATGAATTTGTAACTCTAAATCCAACATGGTTCGTAGTAGCTCTTTGAAACTTGACAAAATAAAGGAGTTCTCAGTTTTGTCTCTATGGTTTGTTTCCTCTTCAAGTAGCCCTAGGCACAGTCTGTGGAAAAGCAATTTCATTGAGAGGGGTTGCCAAGCTTCTAAGAATTAACGAGTTTCCGAAATACCAGAAAATTTTTTTTTACCCAATCTTGATGATAATTGGTGGTAATGATCAGTACCCAAATCCCACTTGGCTCACCAAATTTTGTTTTTTAGGTTGAAGCGTTCGTCTACAGTAGAAGTTTTTATATTTAGGTTTCCCTCTGTTCTCTCCTATGTAGATAGATGAATTTGGAACTCTAAATCCAACATGGTTCGTAGTAGCTCTTGGAAACTTGAAAATATAAAGGAGTTCTCAGTTTTGTCTCTATGGTTTGTTTCCTCTTCATAGCCCTAGGCACAGACTGTGGAAAAGCACTTTCATCGAGAGGGGTTGCCAAGCTTCTAAGAATTAACGAGTTTCCCAAATACCAGCAAATATTTTTCACCCAATCTTGATGATACTTGGTGGTAATGATCAGTACAGAAATCCCACTTGGCTCACCAAATTTTGTTCTTCTAGGTTGAAGCGTTCGTCTACAGTAGCAGTTTTTATATTTACGTTTCCCTCTGTTCTCTCCTATATAGATAGATGAAATTGGAACTCTAAATCCAACATGGTTCTAAGTAGCTCTTTGAAACTTGACAAAATAAAGGAGTTCTCAGTTTTGTCTCTATGGTTTGTTACCTCTTCACGTAGCTCAAGGCACAGACTGTGGAAAAGCAATTTCATTGAGAGGGGTTGCCAAGCTTCTAAGAATTAACGAGTTTCCGAAATACCAGCAAGTATTTTTTCACCCAATCTTGATAATACTTGGTGCTAAAGATCAGTACACAAATCCCACTTGGCTCACCAAATTTTGTTCTTCTAGGTTGAAGCGTTCGTCTACAGTAGCAGTTTTTATATTTAGGTTTCTCTCTGTACTCTCCTATATAGATAGATGAATTTGGAACTCTAAATCCAACATGGTTCGTAGTAGCTCTTGGAAACCTGACAATATAAAGGAGTTCTCAGTTTTGTCTCTATGGTTTGTTTATTCTTCATAGCCCTAAGCACAGACTGTGGAAAACCAATTTTATCGAGAGGGGTTGCCAAGCTTCTAAGAATTAACGATTTTTCCAAACACCAGCAAATATTTTTCACCCAATCTTGATGATACTTGGTGGTAATTATCAGTACACAACTCCCACTTGGCTTACCAAATTTTGTTCTTCTAGGTTGAAGCGTTCATCTACAGTAGTAGTTTTTGTATTTAGATTTCCCTCTGTTCTCTCCTATATAGATAGATGAATTTGGAACTCTAAATCCAACATGGTTTGTAGTAGCTCTTTGAAAATTTACAAAATAAAGGAGTTCTCAGTTTTGTCTCTATGGTTTGTTTCCTTTTCAAGTAGCCCTAAGCACAGACTGTGGAAAAGCACTTTCATTGAGAGGGGTTGCCAAGCTTCTAAGAATTAACGATTTTCAGAAATACCAGCAAATATTTTTTCACCCGATCTTGATGATACTTGGTGGTAATGATTAGTACACAAATCCCACTTGGCTCACGAAATTTTGTTCTTCTAGGTTGAACCGTTCGTGTACATTAGCAGTTTCTATATTTTGTTTCCTTCTGTTCTCTCCTATGTAGATAGATGAATTTGGAACTCTAAATCCAACATGGTTTTTAGTAGCTCTTTGAAACTTGACAAAATAAAGGAGTTCTCAGTTTTGTCTCTATGGTTTGTTTCCTCTTCAAGTAGCCCTAAGCACAGACTGTGGAAAAGCACTTTCATCGAGAGGGGTTGCCAAGCTTCTAAGAATTAACGAGTTTCCAAAATTCCAGCAAATATTTTTTTACCCAATCTTGATGATACTTGGTGCTAATGATCAGTACACAAATCCCACTTGGCTCACCAAATTTTGTTCTTCTAAGTTGAAGCGTTCGTCTACAGTAGCAGTTTTTATATTTAGGTTTCCCTCTGCTCTCTCCTATATAGATAGATGAATTTGGAACTCTAAATCCAACATGGTTTGTAGTAGCTCTTTGAAACTTGACAAAATAAAGGAGTTCTCAGTTTTATCTCTATGGTTTGTTTCCTCTTCAAGTAGCCTTAGGCACAGACTGTGGAAAAGCAGTTTCATTGAGATGGGTTGCCAAGTTTCTAAGAATTAACGAGTTTCCGAAATACGAGCAAACACTTTTTCACCCAATCTTGATGATACTTGGTGGTAATGATCAGTACACAAATCCCATTTATCTCACCAAATTTTGTTCTTATAGGTTGAAGCGTTCGTCTACAGTAGCATTTTAATATTTAGGTTTCCTGTGCTCTCTCCTATATAGATAGATGAATTTGGAACTCTAAATCCAACATGGTTCGTAGTAGCTCTTTGAAACTTGACAAAATAAAGGAGTTCTCATTTTTGTCTCTATGGTTTGTTTCCTCTTCAAGTAGCCCTAGACACAGACTGTGGAAAAGCAATTTCATTGAGAGGGGTTGCCAAGCTTCTAAGAATTAACGAGTTTCCGAAATTCCAGCAAATATTTTTTCACCCAATCTTGATGATACTTGGTGGTAATGATCAGTACACAAATCCCACTTGTCTCACCAAATTTTGTTCTTCTAGGTTGAAACGTTCGTCTAGAGTAGCAGTTTTTATATTTAGGTTTCCCACTGTTCTCTCTTATATAGATAGAAAAATTTGGAAATCTAAATCCAACATGGTTCGTAGTAGCTCTTTGAAACTTGACAAAATAAAGGAGTTCTCAGTTTTGTCTCTGTGGTTTGTTTCCTCTTCAAGTAGCCCTAGGCACAGACGGTGGAAAAGCACTTTCATTGAGAGGGGTTGCCAAGCTTCAAAGAATTAACGAGTTTCCGAAATACCAGCAAATATTTTTTTTACCCAATCTTGATGATACTTGGTGGTAATGATCAGTACACAAATCCCACTTGGCTCACCCAATTTTGTTTTTCTAGGTTGAAGCGTTCTTCTACAGTAGCAGTTTTTATATTTAGGTTTCCCTCTGTTCTCTCCTATATAGATAGATGAATTTGGAAATCTAAATCCAACATGGTTCGTAGTAGCTCTTTGAAACTTGACAAAATAAAGGAGATCTCAGTTTGTCTCTATGGTTTGTTTCCTCTTCACGTAGCCCTAGGCACAGACTGTGGAAAATCACTTTCATTGAGACGGGTTGCCAAGCTTCTAAGAATTGACGAGTTTCCGAAATACCAGCAAATATTTTTTTCACCCAATCTTGATGATACTTGGTGGTAATGATCAGTACACAAATCCCACTTGGCTCACCAAATTTTGTTCTTCCATATTGAAGCGTTCGTCTACAGTAGCAGTTTTTATATTTCGGTTTCCCTCTGTTCTCTCCTATATAGATAGATGAATTTGGAACTCTAAATCCAACATGGTTCGTAGTAGCTCTTGGAAACCTGACAATATAAAGGAGTTCTCAGTTTTGTCTCTGTGGTTTGTTTCCTCTTCATAGCCCTAGGCACAGACTGTGGAAAAGCAATTTCATCGAGAGGCGTTGCCAAGCTTCTAAGAATTAACGATTTTCCCAAACACCAGCAAATATTCTTCACCCAATCTTGATGATACTTGGTGGGAATGATCAGTACACAAATCCCACTTGGCTTACCAAATTTTGTTCTTCTAGGTTGAAGCGTTCATCTACAGTAGTAGTTTTTATATTTAGTTTTCCCTCTTCTCTCCTATATAGATAGATGAATTTGGAACTCTAAATCCAACATGGTTTGTAGTAGCTCTTTGAAACTTGACAAAATAAAGGAGTTCTCAGTTTTGTCTCTATGGTTTGTTTCCTCTTCAAGTAGCCCTAATCACAGACTGTGGAAAAGCACTTTCATTGAGAGGGGATGCCAAGCTTCTAAGAATTAACGAGTTTCCAAGATTCCAGCAAATATTTTTTTTACCCAATCTTGATGATGCTTGGTGGTAATGATCAGTGCACAAATCCCACTTGGCTCACCAAATTTTGTTCTTCTAGGTTGAAGCGTTCGTCTACAGTAGCAGTTTTTATATTTAGGTTTCCCTCTGCTCTCTCCTATATAGATAGATGAATTTGGAACTCTAAATCCAACATGGTTTGTAGTAGCTCTTTGAAACTTGACAAAATAAAGGAGTTCTCAGTTTTGTCTCTACGGTTTGTTTCCTCTTCAAGTAGCCTTAGGCACACACTGTGGAAAAGCACTTTCATTGAGATGGGTTTCCAATCTTCTAAGAATTAACGAGTTTTCGAAATACCAGCAAACACTTTTTCACCCAATCTTGATGATACTTTGTGGTAATGATCAGTACACAAATCCCACTTGGCTCACCAAATTTTGTTCTTCTAGGTTGAAGCGTTCGTCTACAGTAGCAGTTTTTATATTTAGGTTTCCTCTGCTCTCTCCTATATAGATAGATGAATTGGAACTCTAAATCCAACATGGTTCATAGTAGCTCTTTGAAACTTGACAAAATAAAGGAGTTCTCAGTTTTGTCTCTATGGTTTGTTTCCTCTTCAAGTAGCCCGAGGCACAGACTGTGGAAAAGCAATTTCATTGAGAGGGGTTGCCAAGCTTAAAAGAATTAACGAGTTTCCAAAACACAAGCAAATATTTTTTCACCCAATCTTGATGATACTTGGTGGTAATGATCAGTACACAAATCCCACTTGGCTCACCAAATTTTGTTCTTCTAGGTTGAAGCGTTCGTCTACAGTAGCAGTTTTTATATTTACGTTTCCCTCTGTTCTCTCCTATATAGATAGATGAATTTCGAAATGTAAATCCAACATGGTTCGTAGTAGCTCTTTGAAACTTGACAAAATAAAGGAGATCTCAGTTTGTCTCTATGGTTTGTTTCCTCTTCACGTAGCCCTAGGCACAGACTGTGGAAAATCACTTTCATTGAGAGGGGTTGCCAAGCTTCTAAGAATTGACGAGTTTCCGAAATACCAGCAAATATTTTTTTCACCCAATCTTGATGATTCTTGGTGGTAATGATCAGTACACAAATCCCACTTGGCTCACCAAATTTTGTTCTTCTATATTGAAGCGTTCGTCTACAGAAGCAGTTTTTATATTTAGGTTTCCCTCTGTTCTCTCCTGTATAGATAGATAAATTTGGAACTATAAATCCAACATGGTTTGTAGTAGCTCTTTGAAACTTTACAAAATAAAGGAGTTCTCAGTTTTGTCTCTATGGTTTGTTTCTTCTTCACGTAGCCTTCAGCACAGACTGTGGAAAAGCACTTTCATTGAGAGGGGTTGCCAAGCTTCTAAGAATTAACGAGTTTCCGAAATACCAGCAAATATTTTTTCACCCGATCTTGATGATACTTGGTGGTAATGATTAGTACACAAATCCCACTTGGCTCACGAAATTTTGTTCTTGTAGGTTGTAGCGTTCGTGTACAGTAGCAGTTTTTATATTTAGGTTTCTCTGCTCTCTCCTATATAGATAGATGAATTTGGAACTCTAAATCCAACATGGTTCGCCGTAGCTCTTTGACACTTGACAAAATAAAGGAGTTCTCAGTTTTGTCTCTATGGTTTGTTTCCTCTTCAAGTAGCCCTAGGCACAGACTGTGGGTAAGCAATTTCATTGGGAGGTGTTGCCAAGCTTCTAAGAATTAACGAGTTTCCGAAACCAGCAAATATTTTTTCACCCAATCTTGATGATACTTGGTGGTAATGATCAGTACACAAATCCCACTTGGCTCACCAATTTTGTTCTTCTTGGTTGAAGCGTTCGTCTACAGTAGCAGTTTTTATATTTGGGTTTCCCTCTGTTCTCTCCAATATAGATAGATGAATTTGGAAATCTAAATCTAACATGGTTCGTAGTAGCTCTTTGAAACTTGATAAAATAAAAGAGTTCTTTGTTTTGTCTCTATGGTTTGTTTCCTCTTCATAACCCTAGGCACAGACTGTGGAAAAGCAATTTCATCGAGAGGGGTTGCCAAGCTTCTAAGAATTAACGATTTTCCCAAACACCAGCAAATATTTTTCACCCAATCTTGATGATACTTGGTGGTAATGATCAGTACACAAATCCCACTTGGCTTACCAAATTTTGTTCTTCTAGGTTGAAGCGTTCGTCTACAGTAGCAGTTTTTACATTTAGGTTTCCCTCTGCTCTCTCCTATATAGATAGATGAATTTGGAAATGTAAATCCAACATGGTTTGTAGTAGCTCTTTGAAAATTTACAAAATAAAGGAGTTCTCAGTTTTGTCTCTATGGTTTGTTTCCTCTTCAAGTAGCCCTAAGAACAGACTGTGGAAAAGAACTTTCATTGAGAGGGGTTGCCAAGCTTCTAAGAATTAATGAGTTTCCGAAATACCAGCAAATATTTTTTCACCCGATCTTGAGGATACTTGGTGGTAATGATTAGTACACAAATCCCACTTGGCTCACGAAATTTTGTTCTTCTAGGTTGAAGCGTTCGTGTACAGTAGCAGTTTTTATATTTAGGTTTCCTTCTGTTCTCTCCTATATAGATAATGAACTTGGAACTCTAAATCCAACATGGTTTGTAGTAGCTCTTTGAAACTTGACAAAATAAAGAAGTTCTCAGTTTTGTCTCTATGGTTTGTTTCCTCTTCAAGTAGCCTTAGTTACAGTTTGTGGAAAAGCACTTTCATTGAGATGGGTTGCCAAGCTTCTAAGAATTAACGAGTTTCCGAAATACGAGCAAACACTTTTTTACCCAATCTTGATGATACTTGGTGGTAATGATCAGTACACAAATCCCACTTGGCTCACCAATTTTGTTCTTGTAGGTTGAAACGTTCGTCTACAGTAGCAGTTTTTATATTTAGGTTTCCCTCTGTTCTCTCCAATATAGATAGATGAATTTGGAAATCTAAATCTAACATGGTTCGTAGTAGCTCTTTGAAACTTGACAAAATAAAGGAGTTCTCAGTTTTGTCTCTATGGTTTGTTTCCTCTTCAAGTAGCCCTAAGCACAGACTGTAGAAAAGCAATTTCATTGAGAGTGGTTGCCAAGCTTCCAAGAATTAACGAGTTTCCGAAATACCAGCAAATATTTTTTCACCCAATCTTGATGATACTTGGTGTTAATTATCAATACACAAATCCCACTTGGCTCACCAAATTTTGTTCTTCTAGGTTGAAGCGTTCGTCTACAGTAGCAGTTTTTATATTTAGGTTTCCCTCTGTTCTCTCATATATAGATAGATGAATTTGGAAATCTAAATCCAACATGGTTCTTAGAAGCTCTTTGAAACTTGACAAAATAAAGGAGTTCTCAGTTTTGTCTCTATGGTTTGTTTCCTCTTCACATAGCCCTAGGCACAGAGTGTGGAAAAGCACTTTCATTGAAAGGGTTGGCCAAGCTTCTAAGAATTAACGAGTTTCCGAAATACCAGCAAATATTTTTTTCACCCAATCTTGATGATACTTGATGGTAATGATCAGTACACAAATTCCACTTGGCTCACCAAATTTTGTTCTTCTAGGTTGAAGCGTTCATCTACAGTAGTAGTTTTTATATTTAGTTTTTCCACTGTTCTCTCTTATATATATAGATGAATTTGGAACTCAAAATTCAACATGGTTAGTAGAAGCTCTTTGAAACTTGACAAAATAAAGGAGTTCTCAGTTTTGTCTCTATGGTTTGCTTTCTCTTTAAGTAGCCCTATGCACAGACTGTGGAAAAGCACTTTCACTGAGAGGGGTTGCCAACCTTCTAAGAATTAACGAGTTTCGAAATACCTGCAAATATTTTTTCACCCAATCTTGATGATACTTGGTGGTAATGATCAGTACACAAATCCCACTTGGCTCACCAAATTTTGTTCTTCTAGGTTGAAGCGTTCGTCTACAGTAGCAGTTTTTATATTTAGGTTTCCTCTGCTCTCTCCTATATAGATAGATGAACTTGGAACTCTAAATCCAACATGGTTCGTAGTAGCTCTTTGAAACTTGACAAAATAAAGGAGTTCTCAGTTTTGTCTCTATGGTTTGTTTCCTCTTCATAGCCCTAGGCAAAACTGTTTCAAAGCACTTTCATTGATAGGGGTTGTCAAGCTTCTAAGAATTAACGCATTTCCGAAATACCAGCAAATATTTTTTTAACCAATCTTGATGATACTTTGTTTTAATGATCACTACACAAATCCCACTTGGCTCACCAAATTTTGTTCTTCTAGGTTGAAGCGTTCGTCTACAGTAGCATTTTTTATATTTAGGTTTTCCTCTGCTCTCTCCTATATAGATAGATGAACTTGGAAGTCTAAATCCAACATGGTTCGTAGTAGCTCTTTGAAACTTGACAAAATAAAGGAGTTCTCAGTTTTGTCTCTATGGTTTGTTTCCTCTTCATAGCCCTAGGCAAAACTGTTTCAAAGCACTTTCATTGATAGGGGTTGTCAAGCTTCTAAGAATTAACGCATTTCCGAAATACCAGCAAATATTTTTTTACCCAATCTTGATGATACTTGGTTTTAATGATCAGTACACAAATCCCACTTGGCTCACCAAATTTTGTTCTTCTAGGTTGAAGCGTTCGTCTACAGTAGCATTTTTTATATTTAGGTTTTCCTCTGCTCTCTCCTATATAGATAGATGAATTTGGAACTCTAAATCCAAC
Source organism: Callospermophilus lateralis (assembly GCF_048772815.1). Classification (NCBI taxonomy): domain Eukaryota; kingdom Metazoa; phylum Chordata; class Mammalia; order Rodentia; family Sciuridae; genus Callospermophilus; species Callospermophilus lateralis. Next base: position 73,949 of record NW_027514923.1, read on the forward strand.
ATGGTTTGTAGTAGCTCTTTGAAACTTGACAAAATAAAGGAGTTCTCAGTTTTGTCTCTATGGTTTGTTTCCTCTTCAAGTAGTCCTAGGCACAGACTGTGGAAAAGCACTTTCATTGAGAGGGGTTGCCAACCTTCTAAGAATTAACGAGTTTCTGAAATACCTGCAAATATTTTTTCACCTAATCTTGAGGATACTTGGTGGTAATGATCAGTACACAAATCCCACTTGGCTCACCAAATTTTGTTCTTCTAGCTTGAAGCGTTCGTCTACAGTAGCAGTTTTTATATTTATATTTCCATTTGCTCTCTCCTATATAGATAGATGAATTTGGAACTCTAAATCCAACACGGTTTGTAGTAGCTCTTTGAAACTTGACAAAATAAAGGAGTTCTCAGTTTTGTCTCTATGGTTTGTTTCCTCTTCAAGTAGCCTTAGGCACAGACTGTGTAAAAGCACTTTCATTGATAGGGGTTTCCAACCTTCTAAGAATTAGCGAGTTTCCGAAATACCAGCAAATATTTTTTCACCCAATCTTGATGAAACTTGGTGGTAATGATCAGTACACAAATCCCACTTGGCTCACCAAATTTTGTTCTTCTAGGTTGAAGCGTTCATCTACAGTAGTAGTTTTTATATTTAGTTTTCCCTCAGTTCTCTCCTATATAGATAGATGAATGTGGATCTCTAAATCCAACATGGTTTGTAGTAGCTCTTTGAAACTTGACAAATAAAGGAGTTCTCAGTTTTGTCTCTATGGTTTGTTTCCTCTTTAAGTAGCCCTAAGCACAGACTGTGGAAAAGCACTTTCATTGAGAGGGGTTGTCAAGCTTCTAAGAATTAACGAGTTTCCGAAATACCAGCAAATATTTTTTCACCCAATCTTGATGATACTTGGTGGTAATGATCAGTACACAAATCCCACTTGGCTCAGCAAATTTTGTTCTTCTAGGTTGAAGCGCTCGTGTACAGTAGCAGTTTTTATATTTAGGTTTCCCTCTGTTCTCTCCAATATAGATAGATGCATTTGGAACTCTAAATCCAACATGGTTTGGAGTAGCTCTTTGAAACTTGACAAAATAAAGGAATTCTCAGTTTTGTCTCTATGGTTTGTTTCCTCTTCAAGTAGCCCTAAGCACAGACTGTGGAAAAGCACTTTCATTGAGAGGGGTTGCCAAACTTCTAAGAATTAAAGAGTTTCCGAAATATCTGCAAATATTTTTTCACCCAATATTGATGATGCTTGGTGGTAATGATCAGTACCCAAATCCCACGTGGCTCACCAAACTTTGTTCTTCTAGGTTGAAGCGTTCGTCAACAGAAGCAGTTTTTATATTTAAGATTCCCTCTGCTCTGTCCTATATAGATAGATGAATTTGCAACTCTAAATCCAAGACGGTTCGTAGTAGCTCTTTGAAACTTCACAAAATAAAGGAGTTCTCAGTTTTGTCTCTACGGTTTGTTTCCTCTCAAGTAGCCCTAAGCACAGACTGTTGAAAAGCACTTTCATTGAGAGTGGTTGTCAAGCTTCTAAGAATTAACACGTTTCCGAAATACCAGCATATATTTTTTCACCCAATCTTGATGATACTTGGTGGTAATGATCAGTACACAAATCCCACTTGGCTCACCAAATTTTGTTCTTCTAGGTTGAAGCGTTTGTCTACAGTAGCAGTTTTTATGTTTATATTTCCATCTGCTCTCTCCTATATAGATAGATGAATTTGGAACTCTAAATCCAACATGGTTTGTAGTAGCTCTTTGAAACTTGACAAAATAAAGGAGTTCTCAGTTTTGTCTCTCTGGTTTGTTTCCTCTTTAAGTAGCCCTCAGCACAGACTGTGGTAAAGCACTTTCATTGAGAGAAGTTGCCAAGCTTCTAAGAATTAAGGAGTTTCCGAAATACCAGCAAATATTTTTTCACCCGATCTTGATGATACTTGGTGGTAATGATTTGTACACAAATCCCACTTGGCTCATGAAATTTTGTTCTTCTAGGTTGAAGCGTTCGTGTACATTAGCAGTTTTTATATTTAGGTTTCCTTCTGTTCTCTCTTATATAGATAGATGAATTTGGAACACTAAATCCAACATGGTTTGTAGTAGCTCTTTGAAACTTGACAAAATAAAGGAGTTATCAGTTTTTTCTCTATGGTTTGTTTCCTCTTCAAATAGCCCGAGGCACAGACTGTGGAAAAGCACTTTCATCGAAAGGGGTTGCCAAGCTTCTAAGAATTAACGAGTTTCCGAAATACCAGCAAATATTTTTTTACGCAATCTTGATGATACTTGGTGGTAATTATCAGTACACAAATCCCACTTGGCTCACCAAATTTTGTTCTTATAGGTTGAAGCGTTCGTGTACAGTAGCAGTTTTTATATTTAGGTTTCCTTCTGTTCTCTCCAATATAGATAGATGAATTTGGAACTCTAAATCCAACATGATTTGGAGTAGCTCTTTGAAACTTGACAAAATAAAGGAGTTCTCAGTTTTGTATCTATTGTTTGTTTCCTCTTCAAGTAGCCCTAGGCACAGACTGTGGAAAAGCACTTTCATTGAGAGGGTTGCCAAACTTCTAAGAATTAACGAGTTTCCGAAATACCTGCAAATATTTTTTCAACCAATATTGATGATTCTTGGTGGTAATGATCAGTACACAAATCCCACGTGGCTCACCAAATTTTGTTCTTCTAGGTTTGAAGCGTTCGTCTACAGAAGCAGTTTTTATATTTAAGATTCCCTCTGCTCTGTCCTATATAGATAGATGAATTAGCAACTCTAAATCCAACACGGTTCGTAGTAGCTCTTTGAAACTTCACAAAATAAAGGAGTTCTCAGTTTTGTCTCTATGGTTTGTTTCCTTTTCAAGTAGCCCGAAGCACAGACTGTGGAAAAGCACTTTCATTGAGAGGGGTTGTCAAGCTTCTAAGAATTAACGCGTTTCCGAAATACCAGCATATATTTTTTCACCCAATCTTGATGATACTTGGTGGTAATGATCAGTACACAAATCCCACTTGGCTCACCAAATTTTGTTCTTCTAGGTTGAAGCGTTCGTCTACAGTAGCAGTTTTTATATTTATATTTCCATCTGCTCTCTCCTATATAGATAGATGAATTTGGAACTCTAAATCCAACATGGTTCGTAGTAGCTCCTTGAAACTTGACAAAATAAAGGAGTTCTCAGTTTTGTCTCTATGGTTTGTTTCCTCTTTAAATAGCCCAAAGCACAGACTGTGGAAAAGCACTTTCATTGAGAGGGGTTGTCAAGCTTCTAAGAATTAACGAGTTTCCGAAATACCAGCAAATATTTTTTCACCCAATCTTGATGATACTTGGTGGTAATGATCAGTACACAAATCCCACTTGGCTCACCAAATTTTGTTCTTCTAGGTTGAAGCGTTCGTCTACAGAAGCAGTTTTTATATTTAGGATTCCCTCTGCCTTGTCCTAAATAGATAGATGAACTTGGAACTCTAAATCCAACATGGTTCGTAGTAGCTCTTTGAAACTTGACAAAATAAAGGAGTTCTCAGTTTTGTCTCTATGGTTTGTTTCCTCTTCATAGCCCTAGGCAAAGACTGTTTCAAAGCACTTTCATTGAGAGGGGTTGTCAAGCTTCTAAGAATTAACGCATTTCCGAAATACCAGCAAATATTTTTTCACCCAATCTTGATGAAACTTGGTGGTAATGATCAGTACACAAATCCCACTTGGCTCACCAAATTTTGTTCTTCTAGGTTGAAGCGTTCATCTACAGTAGTAGTTTTTATATTTAGTTTTCCCTCTGTTCTCTCCTATATAGATAGATGAATGTGGAACTCTAAATCCAACATGGTTTGTAGTAGCTCTTTGAAACTAGACAAAATAACGGAGTTCTAAGTTCTGTCTCTAATGTTTGTTTCCTCTTCAAGTAGCCCTCAGCACAGACTGTGGAAAAGCACTTTCATTGAGAGAAGTTGCCAAGCTTCTAAGAATTAAGGAGTTTCCGAAATACCAGCAAATATTTTTTCACCCGATCTTGATGATACTTGGTGGTAATGATTTGTACACAAATCCCAATTGTTTCATGAAATTTTGTTCTTCTAGGTTGAAGCGTTCGTGCACAGTAGCAGTTTTTATATTTAGGTTTCCTTCTATTCTCTCTGATATAGATAGATGAATTTGGAACTCTAAATCCAACATGGTTCGTAGTAGCTCTTTGAAACTTGACAAAATAAAAGAGTTCTCAGTTTTGTCTCTATGGTTTGTTCCTCTTTAAGTAGCCCTAAGCACAGACTGTGGAAAAGCACTTTCATTGAGAGGGGTTGTCATGCTTCTAAGAATTAACGAGTTTCCGAAATACCAGCATATATTTTTTCACCCAATCTTGATGATACTTGGTGGAAATGATCAGTACCCAAATCCCACTTGGCTCACCAAATTTTGTTCTTCTAGGTTGAAGCGTTCGTCTACAGTAGCAGTATTTATATTTAGGTTTCCCTCTGCTCTCTCCTATATAGATACATGAATTTGGAACTTTAAATCCAACATGGTTTGTAGTAGCTCTTTGAAACTTGACAAAATAAAGGAGTTCTCAGTTTTGTCTCTATGGTGTGTTTCCGCTTTAAGTAGCCCTAAGCACAGACTGTGTAAAAGCACTTTCATTGAGAGGGGTTGCCAAGCTTCTAATAATTAACGAGTTTCCCAAATACCAGCAAATATTTTTCACCCAATCTTGATGATTCTTGGTGGTAATGATCAGTACACAAATCCCACTTGGCTCACCAAATTTTGTTCTTCTAGGTTTAAGCGTTCATCTACAGTAGTAGTTTTTACATTTAGTTTTCCCTCTGTTCTCTCCTATATAGATTGATGAATGTGGAACTCTAAATCCAACATGATTTGTAGTAGCTCTTTGAAACTTGACAAAATAAAGGAGGTCTCAGTTTTGTCTCTATGGTTTTTTCCTCTTCAAGTAGCCCTCAGCACAGACTGTGGAAAAGCACTTTCATTGAGAGGGGTTGCCAAGCTTCTAAGAATTAACGACTTCCCGAAATACCAGCAAATATTTTTTCACCCGATCTTGATCATACTTGGTGGTAATGATTAGTACACAAATCCCACTTGGCTCACGAAATTTTGTTCTTCTAGGTTGAAGCGTTCGTGTACAGTAGCAGTTTTATATTTAGGTTTCCTTCTGTTCTCTCCTATATAGATAGATGAATTTGGAACTCTAAATCCCACGTGGTTTGTAGTATCTCTTTGAAACTTGACAAAATAAAGGGGTTCTCAGTTTTGTCTCTATGGTTTGTTTAGTCTTCAAGTAGCCCTAGGCACAGACTGTGGAAAAGCACTTTCATCGAGAGGGGTTGCCAAGCTTCTAAGAATTAACGAGTTTCCGAAATACCAGCAAATATTTCTTTTACCCAATCTTGATGATACTTGGTGGTAATGATCAGTACACAAATCCCTCTTGGCTCACCAAATTTTGTTCTTCTAGGTTGAACCGTTCGTCTACAGTAGCAGTTTTTATATTTAGATTTCCATCTGCTCAATCCAATATAGATAGATGAATTTGGAACTCTAAGTCCAACATGGTTTGTAGTAGCTCTTTGAAACTTGACAAAATAAAGGAGTTCTCAGTTTTGTCTCTATGGTTTGTTTCCTCTTCAAGTTTCCCTAGGCACAGACTTTGGAAAAGCACTTTCATTGAGAGGGTTGCCAAACTTCTAAGAATTAACGAGTTTCCGAAATACCTGCAAATATTTTTTCACCCAATATTGATGATACTTGGTGGTAATGATCAGTACACAAATCCCACGTGGCTCACCAAATTTTGTTCTTCTAGGTTGAAGCGTTCGTCTACAGAAGCAGTTTTTATATTTAAGATTCCCTCTGCTCTGTCCTATATAGATAGATGAATTTGCAACTCTAAATCCAACACGGTTCGTAGTAGCTCTTTGAAACTTCACAAAATAAAGGAGTTCTCAGCTTTGTCTCTATGGTTTGTTTCCTCTTCAAGTAGCCCGAAGCACAGACTGTGGAAAAGCACTTTCATTGAGAGGGTTGCCAAACTTCTAAGAATTAACGAGTTTCCGAAATACCTGCAAATATTTTTTCACCCAATATTGATGATACTTGGTGGTAATGATCAGTACACAAATCCCACTTGGCTCACCAAATTTTGTTCTTCTAGGTTGAAGCGTTCTTCTACAGTAGCAGTTTTTATATTTATATTTCCATCTGCTCTCTCCTATATAGATAGATGAATTTGGAACTCTAAATCCAACATGGTTTGTAGTAGCTCCTTGAAACTTGACAAAATAAAGGAATTCTCAGTTTTGTCTCTATGGTTTGTTTCCTCTTTAAGTAGCCCAAAGCACAGACTGTGGAAAAGCACTTTCATTGAGAGGGGTTGTCAAGCTTCTAAGAATTAACGAGTTTCCGAAATACCAGCAAATATTTTTTCACCCAATCTTGATGATACTTGGTGGTAATGATCAGTACACAAATCCCACTTGGTTCACCAAATTTTGTTCTTCTAGGTTGAAGCGTTCATCTAAAGTAGTAGTTTTTATATTTAGTTTTCCCTCTGTTCTCTCCTATATAGATAGAAGAATGTGGAACTCTAAATCTAACATGGTTTGTAGTAGCTCTTTGAAACTTGACAAAATAAAGATGTTCTCAGTTTTGTCTCTATGGTTTGTTTCCTCTTCAAGTAGCCCTAGGCACAGACTGTGGAAAAGCACTTTCATTGAGAGGGGTTGTCAAGCTTCTAAGAATTAACGAGTTTCCGAAATACCAGCAAATATTTTTTCACCCAATCTTGATGATACTTGGTGGTAATGATTTGTACACAAATCCCACTTGGCTCATGAAGTTTTGTTCTTCTAGGGTGAAGCGTTCGTGTACAGTAGCAGTTTTTATATTTAGGTTTCCTTCTGTTCTCTCTGATATAGATAGATGAATTTGGAACTCTAAATCCAACATGGTTCGTAGTAGCACTTTGAAACTTGACAAAATAAAGCAGTTATCAGTTTTGTCTCTATGGTTTGTTTCCTCTTCAAGTAGCCCTAGGCACAGACTGTGGAAAAGCACTTTCATTGATAGGGGTTTCCAACCTTCTAAGAATTAACGAGTTTCCGAAATACCAGCAAATATTTTTTCACCCAATCTTGATGATACTTGGTGGTAAAGATCAGTACACAAATCTCACTTGGCTAACCAAATTTTGTTCTTCTAGGTTGAAGCGTTCGTCTACAGTAGCAGTTTTTATATTTAGGATTCCCTCTGCTCTCTCCTATATAGATAGATGAATTTGGAACTCTAAATCCAACATGGTTCATAGTAGCTCTTTGAAACTTGACAAAATAAAAGAGTTCTCAGTTTTGTCTGTATGGTTTGTTTCCTCTTTAAGTAGCCCTAAGCACAGACTGTGCAAAAGCACTTTCATTGAGAGGGGTTGTCATGCTTCTAAGAATTAACGAGTTTCCCAAATACCAGCAAATATTTTTCACCCAATCTTGATGATACTTGGTGGTAATGATCAGTACACAAATCCCACTTGGCTCACCAAATTTTGTTCTTCTAGGTTGAAGCGTTCATCTACACTAGTAGTTTTTATATTTAGTTTTCCCTCTGTTCTCTCCTATATAGATAGATGAATGTGGAACTCTAAATCCAACATGATTTGTAGTAGCTCTTTGAAACTTGACAAAATAAAGGAGGTCTCAGTTTTGTCTCTATGGTTTTTTCCTCTTCAAGTAGTCCTCAGCACAGACTGTGGAAAAGCACTTTCATTGAGAGGGGTTGCCAAGCTTCTAAGAATTAACGACTTCCCGAAATACCAGCAAATATTTTTTCACCCGATCTTGATAATACTTGATGGTAATGATCAGTACACAAATTCCACTTGGCTCACCAAATTTTGTTCTTCTAGGTTGAAGCGTTCATCTACAGTAGTAGTTTTTATATTTAGTTTTCCCACTGTTCTCTCTTATATATATAGATGAATTTGGAACTCAAAATTCAACATGGTTAGTAGAAGCTCTTTGAAACTTGACAAAATAAAGGAGTTCTCAGTTTTGTCTCTATGGTTTGTTTTCTCTTTAAGTAGCCTAATGCACAGACTGTGGAAAAGCACTTTCACTGAGAGGGGTTGCCAACCTTCTAAGAATTAACGAGTTTCCGAAATACCTGCAAATATTTTTTCACCCAATCTTGATGATACTTGGTGGTAATGATCAGTACACAAATCCCACTTGGCTCACCAAATTTTGTTCTTCTAGGTTGAAGCGTTCGTCTACAGTAGAAGTTTTTATATTTAGGTTTCCCTCTGTTCTCTCCTATACAGATAGATGAATTTGGAAATCTAAATCCAACATGGTTCGTAGTAGCTCTTTGAAACTTGACAAAATAAAGGAGTTCTCAGTTTTGTCTCTATGGTTTGTTTCCTCTTCCTAGCCCTAGGCACAGACTGTGGAAAAGCACTTTCATTGAGAGGGGTGGCCAAGCTTCTAAGAATTAACGAGTTTCCCAAATAACAGCAAATATTTTTTTCACCCAATCATGATGATACTTGGTGGTAATGATCAGTACACAAATTTCACTTGGCTCACCAAATTTTGTTCTTCTAGGTTGAAGCGTTCATCTACAGTAGTAGTATTTATATTTAGTTTTCCCTCTGTTCTCTCCTATATAGATAGATGAATTTGGAACTCTAAATCCAACATGGTTTGTAGTAGCTCTTTGAAACTTTACAAAATAAAGGAGGTCTTAGTTTTGTCTCCATGGTTTGTTTCCCCTTCAAGTAGCCCTCAGCACAGACTGTGGAAAAGCACTTTCATCGAGAGGGGTTGCCAAGCTTCTAAGAATTAACGATTTTCCGAAATACCAGCAAATATTTTTTCACCCGATCTTGATGATACTTGGTGGTAATGATTAGTACACAAATCCCAATTGGCTCACGAAATTTTGTTCTTCTCGGTTGAAGCGTTCGTGTACAGTAGCTGTTTTTATATTTAGTTTTCCCTCTGTTCTCTCCTATATAGATAGATGAATTTGGAACTGTAAATCCAACATGGTTTGTAGTAGCTCTTTGAAACTTGACAAAATAAAGGAGTTCTCAGTTTTGTCTCTATGGATTGTTTCCTCTTCAAGTTGCCTTCGGCACAGACTGTGGAAAAGCACTTTCATTGAGATGGGTTGCAAAGTTTCTAAGAATTAACGAGTTTCCGAATTACGAGCAAACACTTTTTCACCCAATCTTGATGATACTGTGTGGTAATGATCAGTACACAAATCCCACTTGGCTCACCAAATTTTGTTCTTCTAGGTTGAAGTGTTCGTCTACAATAGCAGTTTTTATATTTAGGTTTCCTCTGCTCTCTCCTATATAGATAGATGAATTTGGAACTCTAAATTAAACATGGTTCGTCGTAGCTCTTTGAAACTTGAAAAAATAAAGGAGTTCTCAGTTTTGTCTCTATGGTTTGTTTCCTCTTCAAGTAGCCCTAGGCACAGACTTGGAAAAGCAATTTTATTGAGAGGGGTTGCCAAGCTTCTAAGAATTAACGAGTTTCCCAAATACCAGCAAATATTTTTCACCCAATCTTGATGATACTTGGTGGTAATGATCAGGACCCAAATCCCACTTGGCTCACCAAATTTTGTTCTTCTAGGTTGAAGCGTTCATCTACAGTAGCAGTTTTTATATTTTGTTTTCCCACTGTTCTCCCCTATATAGATAGATGAAGTTGGAACACTAAATCCAACATGGTTTGTAGTAGCTCTTTGAAACTTTACAAAATAAAGGAGTTCTCAGTTTTGTCTCTATGGTTTATTTCCTCTTCAAGTAGCCTTCAGCAAGGATTGTTTAAAAGCACTTTCATTGAGAGGGGTTGCCAAGCTTCTAAGAATTAATGAGATTCCGAAATACCAGCAAATATTTTTTCACCCGATCTTGATGATACTTGGTAATAATGATTAGTACACAAATCCCAATTGGCTCACGTAATTTTGTTCTTCTAGGTTGAAGCGTTCGTGTACAGTAGCAGTTTATATATTTAGGTTTCCTTCTGTTCTCTCCTATATAGATAGATGAATTTGGAACTCTAAATCCAACATGGTTTGTAGTAGCTCTTTGAAACTTGACAAAATAAAGGGGTTCTCAGTTTTGTCTCTATGGTTTGTTTCCTCTTCAAGTAGCCATAGGCACAGTTTGTGGAAAAGCACTTTTATTGAGAGGGGTTGCCAAGCTTCTAAGAATTAACGAGTTTCCGAAATACGAGCAAACACTTTTTCACCCAATCTTGATGATACTTTGTGGTAATGATCAGTACACAAATCCCACTTGGCTCACCAAATTTTGTTCTTCTAGGTTGAAGCGTTCATCTACAGTAGCAGTTTTTATATTTAGGTTTCCTCTGCTTTCTCCTATATAGATAGATGAATTTGGAACTCTAAATCCAACATGGTTCATAGTAGCTCTTTGAAACTTGACAAAATAAAGGAGTTCTCAGTTTTGTCTCTATGGTTTGTTTCCTCTTCAAGTAGCCCTAGGCACAGACTGTAGAAAAGCAATTTCATTGAGAGGGGTTGCCAAGCTTTCAAGAATTAACGAGTTTCCGAAATACCAGCAAATATTTTTTCACCCAATCTTGATGATACTTGGTGTTAATTATCAGTACACAAATCCCACTTGGCTCACCAAATTTTGTTCTTCTAGGTTGAAGCGTTCGTCTACAGTAGCAGTTTTTATATTTAGGTTTCCCTCTGTTCTCTCATATATAGATAGATGAATTTGGAAATCTAAATCCAACATAATTCGTAAAAGCTCTTTGAAACTTGACAAAATAAAGGAGTTCTCAGTTTTGTCTCTATGGTTTGTTTCCTCTTCACATAGCCCTAGGCACAGACTGTGGAAAAGCACTTTCATTGAAAGGGGTTGCCAAGCTTCTAAGAATTAACGAGTTTCCGAAATACCAGCAAATATTTTTTTCACCCAATCTTGATGATACTTGATGGTAATGATCAGTACACAAATTCCACTTGGCTCACCAAATTTTGTTCTTCTAGGTTGAAGCGTTCATCTACAGTAGTAGTTTTTATATTTAGTTTTCCCACTGTTCTCTCTTATATATATAGATGAATTTGGAACTCAAAATTCAACATGGTTAGTAGAAGCTCTTTGAAACTTGACAAAATAAAGGAGTTCTCAGTTTTGTCTCTATGGTTTGTTTTATCTTTAAGTAGCCCTATGTACAGACTGTGGAAAAGCACTTTCACTGAGAGGGGTTGCCAACCTTCTAAGAATTAACGAGTTTCCGAAATACCAGCAAATATTTTTTCATCCAATCTTGATGATACTTGGTGGTAATGATCAGTACACAAATTCCACTTGGCGAACCAAATTTTGATCTTCTAGGTTGAAGCGTTCGTCTACAGTAGCAGTTTTTATATTTAGGTTTCCCTCTGTTCTCTCCTATACAGATAGATGAATTTGGAAATCTAAATCCAACATGGTTCGTAGAAGCTCTTTGAAACTTGACAAAATAAAGGAGTTCTCAGTTTTGTGTCTATGGTTTGTTTCCTCTTCCTAGCCCTAGGCACAGACTGTGGAAAAGCACTTTCATTGAGAGGGGTTGCCAAGCTTCTAAGAATTAACGAGTTTCCCAAATACCAGCAAATATTTTTTTCAACCAATCTTGATGATACTTGGTGGTAATGATCAGTACACAAATTTCACTTGGCTCACCAAATTTTGTTCTTCTAGGTTGAAGCGTTCATCTACAGTAGTAGTATTTATATTTAGTTTTCCCTCTGTTCTCTCCTATATAGATAGATGAATTTGGAACTCTAAATCCAACATGGTTTCTAGTAGCTCTTTGAAACTTTACAAAATAAAGGAGGTCTTAGTTTTGTCTCCATGGTTTGTTTCCCCTTCAAGTAGCCCTCAGCACAGACTGTGGAAAAGCACTTTCATCGAGAGGGGTTGCCAAGCTTCTAAGAATTAATGATTTTCCGAAATACCAGCAAATATTTTTTCACCCGATCTTGATGATACTTGGTGGTAATGATTAGTACACAAATCCCACTTGGCTCACGAAATTTTGTTCTTCTCGGTTGAAGCGTTCGTGTACAGTAGCAGTTTTTATATTTTGTTTTCCCTCTGTTCTCTCCTATATAGATAGATGAATTTGGAACTCTAAATCCAACATGGTTTGTAGTAGCTTTTTGAAACTTGACAAAATAAAAAAGTTCTCAGTTTTGTCTCTATGGTTTGTTTCCTCTTCAAGTAGCCCTCAGCACAGACTGTGGAAAAGCACTTTCATTGAGAGAAGTTGCCAAGCTTCTAAGAATTAACGAGTTTCCGAAATACAAGGAAATATTTTTTCACCCGATCTTGATAATACTTGGTGGTAATGATTAGTTCACAAATCCGACTTGGCTCACCAAATTTTGTTCTTCTAGGTTGAAGCGTTCGTGTACAGTAGCAGTTTTTATATTTAGGTTTCCTTCTGTTCTCTCCTATATAAATAGATGAATTTGGAACTCTAAATCCAACATGGTTTTTTGTAGCTCTTTGAATCTTGACAAATAAAGGAGTTCTCAGTTTTGTCTCTATGGTTTGTTTCCTCTTCAAGTAGCCCTAGGCACAGACTGAGGAACAACACTCTCATCGAGAGGGGTTGCCAACCTTCTAAGAATTAACGAGTTTCCGAAATACCTGCAAATATTTTTTCACCCAATCTTGATGATACTTGGTGGTAATGATCAGTACACAAGTCCCACTTGGGTCACCAAATTTTGTTCTTCTAGGTTGAAGCGTTCGTCTACAGTAGCAGTTTTTATATTTAGGTTTCCATCTGCTCTCTCCTATACAGATAGATGAATTTGGAACTCTGAATCCAACATCGTTTGTAGTAGCTCTTTAAAACTTGACAAAATAAAGGAGTGCTCAGTTTTGTCTCTATGCTTTGTTTCCTCTTTAAGTAGCCCTATGCACAGACTGTGTAAAAGCACTTTCATTGAGAGTGGTTGTCGAGCTTGTAAGAATTAACGAGTTTCCAAAATTCCAGCAAATATTTTTTCACCCAATCTTGATGATACTTGGTGGTAATGATCAGTACACAAATCTCACTTGGCTCAACAAATTTTGTTCTTGTAGGTTGAAGCGTTCGTCTATAGTAGCAGTTTTTATATTTAGGATTCCCTCTTCTCTCCTATATAGATAGATGAATTTTACTCTAAATCCATCATGGTTTGTAGTAGCTCTTTGAAACATGACAAAATAAAGGAGTTCTCAGTTTTGTCTCTATGGTTTGTTTCCTCTTCAAGTAGCCCTAGGCATAGACTTTGGAAAAGCACTTTCATTGAGAGGGGTTGCGAACCTTCTAAGAATTAACGAGTTTCATAAATACCTGCAAATATTTTTTCACCCAATCTTGATGATACATTGTGGTAATGATCAGTACACAAATCCCACTTGGCTCACCAAATTTTGTTTTTCTAGGTTGAAGCGTTCGTCTACAGTAGTAGTTTTTATATTTAGGTTTCCATCTGCTCTCACCTATATTGATAGATGAATTTGAAACCCTAAATCCAACATGGTTTGTAGTAGCTCTTTGAAACTTGACAAAATAAAGGAGTTCTCATTTTTGTCTCTATGGTTTGTTTCCTCTTCAAGTAGCCCTCAGCGCAGACTGTGGAAAAGCACTTTCATTGAGAGGGCTTGCCAAGCTTCTAAGAATTAACGAGTTTCCGAAGTACCAGCAAATATTTTTTCACCCGATCTTGATGATACTTGGTGGTAATGATTAGTACACAAAGCCTACTTGGCTCACGAAATTTGTACTTCTCGGTTGAAGCGTTCGTGTACAGTAGCACTTTTTATTATTAGGTTTCCTTGTGTTCTCTCCTATATAGATAGATGAATTTGGAACTCTAAATCCAACATGGTTTGTAGTAGCTCTTTGAAACTTGACAAAATAAAGGAGTTCTCAGTTTTGTCTCTCTGGTTTGTTTAATCTTCAAGTAGCCCTAGGCACACACTGTGGAAAAGCACTTTCATTGAGAGGGGTTGCCATCCTTCTAAGAATTAACGAGTTTCCGAAATACCTGCAAATATTTTTTTCACCCAATCTTGATGATACTTGGTGGTAATGATCAGTACACAAATCCCACTTGGCTCACGATATTTTGTTCTTCTAGGTTGAAGCGTTCGTCTACAGTAGCAGTTTTTATATTTAGATTTCCATCTGCTCAATCCTATATAGATAGATGAATTTGGAACTCTAAATCCAACATGGTTTGTACTAGCTCTTTGAAACTTGACAAAATAAAGGAGTTCTCAGTTTTGTCTCTATGGTTTGTTTCCTCTTCAAGTAGCCCTAGGCACAGACTGAGGAACAGCACTCTCATCGAGAGGGGTTGCCAACCTTCTAAGAATTAACGAGTTTCCGAAATACCTGCAAATATTTTTTTCACCCAATCTTGATGATACTTGGTGGTAATGATCAGTACACAAATTCCACTTGGCTCACCAAATTTTGTTCTTCTAGGTTGAAGCGTTCATCTACAGTAGTAGTTTTTATATTTAGTTTTCCCACTGTTCTCTCTTATATATATAGATGAATTTGGAACTCAAAATTCAACATGGTTAGTAGAATCTCTTTGAAACTTGACAAAATAAAGGAGTTCTCAGTTTTGTCTCTATGGTTTGTTTTCTCTTTAAGTAGCCCTATGCACAGACTGTGGAAAAGCACTTTCACTGAGAGGGGTTGCCAACCTTCTAAGAATTAACGAGTTTCCGAAATACCTGCAAATATTTTTTCACCCAATCTTGATGATACTTGGTGGTAATGATCAGTACACAAATCCCACTTGGCTCACCAAATTTTGTTCTTCTAGGTTGAAGCGTTCGTCTACAGTAGCAGTTTTTATATTTAGGTTTCCCTCTGTTCTCTCCTATACAGATAGATGAATTTGGAAATCTAAATCCAACATGGTTCGTAGTAGCTCTTTGAAACTTGAAAAAATAAAGGAGTTCTCAGTTTTGTGTCTATGGTTTGTTTCCTCTTCCTAGCCCTAGGCACAGACTGTGGAAAAGCACTTTCATTGAGAGGGGTTGCCAAGCTTCTAAGAATTAACGAGTTTCCCAAATACCAGCAAATATTTTTTTCACACAATCTTGATGATACTTGGTGGTAATGATCAGTACACAAATTTCACTTGGCTCACCAAATTTTGTTCTTCTAGGTTGAAGCGTTCATCTACAGTAGTAGTATTTATATTTAGTTTTCCCTCTGTTCTCTCCTATATAGATAGATGAATTTGGAACTCTAAATCCAACATGGTTTGTAGTAGCTCTTTGAAACTTTACAAAATAAAGGAGGTCTTAGTTTTGTCTCCATGGTTTGTTTCCCCTTCAAGTTGCCCTCAGCACAGACTGTGGAAAAGCACTTTCATCGAGAGGGGTTGCCAAGCTTCTAAGAATTAACGATTTTCCGAAATACCAGCAAATATTTTTTCACCCAATCTTAATGATACTTGGTGGTAATGATTAGTACACAAATCCCACTTGGCTCACGAAATTTTGTTCTTCTCGGTTGAAGCATTCGTGTACAGTAGCAGTTTTTATATTTAGTTTTCCCTCTGTTCTCTCCTATATAGATAGATTAATTTGGAACTCTAAATCCAACATGGTTTGTAGTAGCTCTTTGAAACTTGACAAAATAAAAAAGTTCTCAGTTTTGTCTCTATGGTTTGTTTCCTCTTCAAGTAGCCCTCAGCACAGACTGTGGAAAAGCACTTTCATTGAGAGAAGTTGCCAAGCTTCTAAGAATTAACGAGTTTCCGAAATACAAGGAAATATTTTTTCACCCGATCTTGATAATACTTGGTGGTAATGATTAGTTCACAAATCCGACTTGGCTCACCAAATTTTGTTCTTCTAGGTTGAAGCGTTCGTGGACAGTAGCAGTTTTTATATTTAGGTTTCCTTCGGTTGTCTCCTATATAAATAGATGAATTTGGAACTCTAAATCCAACATGGTTTTTTGTAGCTCTTTGAATCTTGACAAATAAAGGAGTTCTCAGTTTTGTCTCTATGGTTTGTTTCCTCTTCAAGTAGCCCTAGGCACAGACTGAGGAACAGCACTCTCATCGAGAGGGGTTGCCAACCTTCTAAGAATTCACGAGTTTCCGAAATACCTGCAAATATTTTTTCACCCAATCTTGATGATACTTGGTGGTAATGATCAGTACACAAGTCCCACTTGGGTCACCAAATTTTGTTCTTCTAGGTTGAAGCGTTCGTCTACAGTAGCAGTTTTTATATTTAGGTTTCCATCTGCTCTCTCCTATACAGATAGATGAATTTGGAACTCTGAATCCAACATCGTTTGTAGTAGCTCTTTAAAACTTGACAAAATAAAGGAGTGCTCAGTTTTGTCTCTATGCTTTGTTTCCTCTTTAAGTAGCCCTATGCACAGACTGTGTAAAAGCACTTTCATTGAGAGAAGTTGCCAACCTTCTAAGAATTAACGAGTTTCCGAAATACCAGCAAATATTTTTTTCACCCAATCTTGATGATACTTGATGGTAATGATCAGTACACAAATTCCACTTGGCTCACCAAATTTTGTTCTTCTAGGTTGAAGCGTTCATCTACAGTAGTAGTTTTTATATTTAGTTTTCCCACTGTTCTCTCTTATATATATAGATGAATTTGGAACTCAAAATTCAACATGGTTAGTAGAAGCTCTTTGAAACTTGACAAAATAATGGAGTTCTCAGTTTTGTCTCTATGGTTTGTTTTCTCTTTAAGTAGCCCTATGCACAGACTGTGGAAAAGCACTTTCACTGAGAGGGGTTGCCAACCTTCTAAGAATTAACGAGTTTCCGAAATACCTGCAAATATTTTTTCACCCAATCTTGATGATACTTGGTGGTAATGATCAGTACACAAATTTCACTTGGCTCACCAAATTTTGTACTTCTAGGTTGAAGCGTTCATCTACAGTAGTAGTATCTATATTTAGTATTCCCTCTGTTCTCTCCTATATAGATAGATGAATTTGGAATTCTAAATCCAACATGGTTTGTAGTAGCTCTTTGAATCTTGACAAATAAAGGAGTTCTCAGTTTTGTCTCTATGGTTTGTTTCCTCTTCAAGTAGCCCTAGGCACAGACTGTGGAACAGCACTCTCATCGAGAGGGGTTGCCAACCTTCTAAGAATTAACGAGTTTCATAAATACCTGCAAATATTTTTTCACCCAATCTTGATGATACTTGGTGGTAATGATCAGTACCTAAATCCCACTTGGCTCACCAAATTTTGTTCTTCTAGGTTGAAGCGTTCGTCTACAGTAGTAGTTTTTATATTTAGGTTTCCATCTGCTCTCACCTATATTGATAGATGAATTTGGAACCCTAAATCCAACATGGTTTGTAGTAGCTCTTTGAAACTTGACAAAATAAAGGAGTTCTCAGTTTTGTCTCTATGGTTTGTTTCCTCTTTAAGTAGCCCTAAGCACAGAATGAGTAAAAGCACTTTCATTGAGAGGGGTTGCCTACCTTCTAAGAATTAACAAGTTTCCGAAATACAAGCGAACACTTTTTCACCCAATCTTGATGATACTTGGTGGTAATGCTCAGTACCTAAATCCCACTTGGCTCACCAAATTTTGTTCTTCTAGGTTGAAGCGTTCGTCTACAGTAGTAGTTTTTATATTTAGGTTTCCATCTGCTCTCTCCTATATAGATAGATGAATTTGGAACTCTAAATAGAACATGGTTTGTAGTAGCTCTTTGAAACTTGACAAAATAAAGGAGTGCTCAGTTTTGTCTCTATGCTTTGTTTCCTCTTTAAGTAGTCCTATGCACAGACTGTGGAAAAGCACTTTCATTGAGAGGGGTTGCCAAGCTTCTAAGAATTAACGAGTTTCAGAAATACCAGCAAATATTTTTTCACCCAATCTTGAGGATACTTGGTGGTAATGAACAGTACTCAAATCCCACTTGGCTCACCAAATTTTGTTCTTCTAGGTTGAAGCGTTCGTCTATAGTAGCAGTTATTATATTTAGGATTCCCTCTTCTCTCCTATATAGATAGATGAATTTGGAACTCTAAATCCAACATGGTTTGTAGTAGCTCTTTGAAACTTGACAAAATAAAGGAGTTCTCAGTTTTGTCTCGATGGTTTGTTTCCTCTTCAAGTAGCCCTCAGCACAGACTGTGGAAAAGCACTTTCATTGAGAGAAGATTCCAAGCTTCTAAGAATTAACGATTTTCCGAAATACCAGGAAATATTTTTTCACCCGATCTTGATGATACTTGGTGGTAATGATTAGTACACAAATCCCACTTGGCTCACCAAATTTTGTTCTTCTAGGTTGAAGCGTTCGTGTACAGTAGCAGTATTTATATTTAGGTTTCCATCTGCTCTCTCCTATATAGATAGATGAATTTGGAACTCTAAATCCAACATGGTTTGTAGTAGCTCTTTGAAACTTGACAAAATAAAGGAGTGCTCAGTTTTGTCTCTATGCTTTGTTTCCTCTTTAAGTAGCCCTATGCACAGACTGTGTAAAAGCACTTTCATTCAGAGGGGTTGTCAAGATTCTAAGAATTAACGCGTTTCCGAAATACCAGCAAATATTTTTTTACCCAATCTTGATGATACTTGGTGGTAATGATCAGTACACAAATCCCACTTGGCTCACCAAATTTTGTTCTTCTAGGTTGAAGCGTTCGTCTACAGTAGCAGTTTTTATATTTAGGTTTCCTCTGCTCTCTCCTATTAGATAGATGAACTTGGAACTCTAAATCCAACATGGTTCGTAGTAGCTCTTTGAAACTTGACAAAATAAAGGAGTTCTCAGTTTTGTCTCTATGGTTTGTTTTCTCTTCATAGCCCTAGGCAAAGACTGTTTCAAAGCACTTTCATTGAGAGGGGTTGTCAAGCTTCTAAGAATTAACGCATTTCCGAAATACCTGCAAATATTTTTTCACCCAATCTTGATGATACTTGGTTTTAATGATCAGTACACAAATCCCAATTGGCTCACCAAATTTTGTTCTTCTAGGTTGAAGCGTTCGTCTACAGTAGCATATTTATATTTAGGTTTTCCTCTGCTCTCTCCTATATAGATAGATGAATTTGGAACTCTAAATCCAACATGGTTTGTAGTAGCTCTTTGAAACTTGACAAAATAAAGGAGTTCTCAGTTTTGTCTCTATGGTTTGTTTCCTCTTCAAGTAGTCCTAGGCACAGACTCTGGAAAAGCACTTTCATTGAGAGGGGTTGCCAACCTTCTAAGAATTAACGAGTTTCCGAAATACCTGCAAATATTTTGTCACCTAATCTTGAGGATACTTTTGGTAATGATCAGTACACAAATCCCACTTGGCTCACCAAACTTTGTTCTTCTAGCTTGAAGCGTTCGTCTACAGTAGCAGTTTTTATGTTTATATTTCCATCTGCTCTCTCCTATATAGATAGATGAATTTGGAACTCTAAATCCAACATGGTTTGTAGTAGCTCTTTGAGACTTGACAAAATAAAGGAGTTCTCAGTTTTGTCTCTATGGTTTGTTTCCTCTTTAAGTAGCCCTAAGCACAGACTGTGGAAAAGCACTTTCATTGAGAGGGGTTGTAAAGCTTCTAAGAATTAACGAGTTTCCGAAATACCAGAAAATATTTTTTCACCAAATCTTGATGATACTTGGTGGTAATGATCAGTACACAAATCCCACTTGGCTCACCAAATTTTGTTCTTCTAGGTTGAAGTGTTCGTCTACAGAATCAGTTTTTATATTTAGGCTTCCCTCTGCTCTGTCCTATATAGATAGATGAATTTGGAACTCTAAATCCAACATGGTTTTTAGTAGCTCTTTTAATCTTCACAAAATAAAGGAGTTCTCAGTTTTGTCTCTATGGTTTGTTTCCTCTTCAAGTAGCCCTAGGCACATACTGTGTAAAAGCACTTTCATTGATAGGGGTTTCCAACCTTCTAAGAATTAACGAGTTTCCGAAATACCAGCAAATATTTTTTCACCCAATCTTGATGATACTTGGTGGTAATGATCAATACACAAATCCCACTTGGCTAACCAAATTTAGTTCTTCTAGGTTGAAGCGTTCGTCTACAGTAGAAGTTTTTATATTTAGGATTCCCTCTGCTCTCTCCTATATAGATAGATGAATTTGGAACTCTAAATCCAACATGGTTCGTAGTAGCTCTTTGAAACTTGACAAAATAAAGGAGTTCTCAGTTTTGTCTCTATGGTTTGTTTCCTCATCAAGTAGTCCTAGGCACAGACAGTGGAAAAGCACTGTCATTGAGAGGGGTTGCCAACCTTCTAAGAATTAACGAGTTTCCGAAATACCTGCAAATATTTTTTCACCTAATCTTGAGGATACTTGGTGGTAATGATCAGTACACAAATCCCACTTGGCTCACCAAATTTTGTTCTTCTAGCTTGAAGCGTTCGTCTACAGTAGCAGTTTTTATATTTAGGTTTCCTCTGCTCTCTCCTATATAGATAGATGAACTTGGAACTCTAAATCCAACATGGTTCGTAGTAGCTCTTTGAAACTTGACAAAATAAAGGAGTTCTCAGTTTTGTCTCTATGGTTTGTTTCCTCTTCATAGCCCTAGGCAAAGACTGTGGAAAAGCACTTTCATCGAGAGGGGTTGCCAAGCTTCTAAGAATTAACGAGTTTCCCAAATATCAACAAATATTTTTCACCCAATCTTGGTGATACTTGGTGGTAATGATCAGTACACAAATCCCACTTGGCTCACCAAATTTTGTTCTTCTAGGTTGAAGTGTTCATCTACAGAAGCAGTTTTTATATTTAGGATTCCGTCTGCTCTGTCCTATATAGATAGATGAATTTGGAACTCTAAATCCAACATGGTTCGTAGTAGCTCTTTGAATCTTCACAAAATAAAGGAGTTCTCAGTTTTGTCTCTATGGTTTGTTTCCTCTTCAAGTAGCCCTAAGCACAGACTGTGGAAAAGCACTTTCATTGAGAGGGATTGTCAAGAATCTAAGAATTAACGCATTTCCGAAATACCAGCAAATATTTTTTCACCCAATCTTGATGAAACTTGGTGGTAATGATCAGTACACAAATCCCACTTGGCTCACCAAATTTTGTTCTTCTAGGTTGAAGCGTTCATCTACAGTAGTAGTTTTTATATTTAGTTTTCCCTCTGTTCTCTCCTATATAGATAGATGAATGTGGATCTCTAAATCCAACATGGCTTGTAGTAGCTCTTTGAAACTTGACAAAATAAAGGAGTTCTCAGTTTTGTCTCTATGGTTTGTTTCCTCTTTAAGTAGCCCTAAGCACAGACTGTGTAAAAGCACTTTCATTGAGAGGGGTTGTCAAGCTTCTAAGAATTAACGAGTTTCCGAAATACCAGCATATATTTTTTCACCCAATCTTGATGATACTTGGTGGTAATGATCAGTACACAAATCCCACTTGGCTCACTAAATTTTGTTGTTCTAGGTTGAAGCGTTCATCTACAGAAGCAGTTTTTATATTTAGGATTCCCTCTGCTCTGTCCTAAATAGATAGATGAATTTGGAACTCTAAATCAAACATGGTTCGTAGTAGGTCTTTGAAACTTCACAAAATAAAGGAGTTCTCAGTTTTGTCTCTATGGTTTGTTTCCTCTTTAAGTAGCCCTAAGCACAGACTGTGGAAAAGCACTTTCATTGAGAGGGGTTGTAAAGCTTCTAAGAATTAACGAGTTTCCGAAATACCAGAAAATATTTTTTCACCAAATCTTGATGATACTTGGTGGTAATGATCAGTACACAAATCCCACTTGGCTCACCAAATTTTGTTCTTCTAGGTTGAAGTGTTCGTCTACAGAATCAGTTTTTATAATTAGGCTTCCCTCTGCTCTGTCCTATATAGATAGATGAATTTGGAACTCTAAATCCAACATGGTTTTTAGTAGCTCTTTGAATCTTCACAAAATAAAGGAGTTCTCAGTTTTGTCTCTATGGTTTGTTTCCTCTTCAAGTAGCCCTAGGCACATACTGTGTAAAAGCACTTTCATTGATAGGGGTTTCCAACCTTCTAAGAATTAACGAGTTTCCGAAATACCAGCAAATATTTTTTCACCCAATCTTGATGATACTTGGTGGTAATGATCAATACACAAATCCCACTTGGCTAACCAAATTTTGTTCTTCTAGGTTGAAGCGTTCGTCTACAGTAGAAGTTTTTATATTTAGGATTCCCTCTGCTCTGTCCTAAATAGATAGATGAATTTGGAACTCTAAATCAAACATGGTTCGTAGTAGCTCGTTGAAACTTGACAAAATAAAGGAGTTCTCAGTTTTGTCTCTATGGTTTGTTTCCTCATCAAGTAGTCCTAGGCACAGACAGTGGAAAAGCACTGTCATTGAGAGGGGTTGCCAACCCTTCTAAGAATTAACGAGTTTCCGAAATACCTGCAAATATTTTTTCACCTAATCTTGAGGATACTTGGTGGTAATGATCAGTACACAAATCCCACTTGGCTCACCAAATTTTGTTCTTCTAGGTTGAAGCGTTCGTCTATAGTAGCAGTTTTTATATTTAGGATTTCCTCTTCTCTCCTATATAGATAGATGAATTTGGAACTCTAAATCCAACATGGTTTGTAGTAGTTCTTTGAAACTTGACAAAATAAAGGAGTTCTCAGTTTTGTCTCGATGGTTTGTTTCCTCTTCAAGTAGCCCTCAGCACAGACTGTGGAAAAGCACTTTCATTGAGAGAAGTTTCCAAGCTTCTAAGAATTAACGATTTTCCGAAATACCAGGAAATATTTTTTCACCCGATCTTGATGATACTTGGTGGTAATGATTAGTACACAAATCCCACTTGGCTCACCAAATTTTGTTCTTCTAGGTTGAAGCGTTCGTGTACAGTAGCAGTTTTTATATTTAGGTTTCCATCTGCTCTCTCCTATATAGATAGATGAATTTGGAACTCTAAATCCAACATGGTTTGTAGTAGCTCTTTGAAACTTGACAAAATAAAGGAGTGCTCAGTTTTGTCTCTATGGTTTGTTTCCTCTTCAAGTAGCCCTAGGCACAGACTGTGGAAAAGCACTTTCATTGAGATGGGTTGTCAAGCTTCTAAGAATTAACGAGTTTCCGAAATACCAGCATATATTTTTTCACCCAATCTTGATGATACTTGGTGGTAATGATCAGTACACAAATCCCACTTGGCTCACTGAATTTTGTTGTTCTAGGTTGAAGCGTTCAACTACAGAAGCAGTTTTTATATTTAGGATTCCCTCTGCTCTGTCCTAAATAGATAGATGAATTTGGAACTCTAAATCAAACATGGTTCGTAGTAGCTCTTTGAAACTTCACAAAATAAAGGAGTTCTCAGTTTTGTCTCTATGGTTTGTTTCCTCTTCAAGTAGCCCTAATCACAGACTGTGGAAAAGCACTTTCAATGAGAGGGGTTGTCAAGCTTCTAAGAATTAATGCATTTCCGAAATACCAGCAAATATTTTTTCACCCAATCTTGATGAATCTTGGTGGTAATGATTAGTACACAAATCCCACTTGGCTCACGAAATTTTGTTCTTCTCGGTTGAAGCGTTCGTGTACAGTAGCACTTTTTATTATTCGGTTTCCTTATGTTCTCTCCTATATAGATAGATGAATTTCGAACTCTAAATCCAACATGGTTTGTAGTAGCTCTTTGAAACTTGACAAAATAAAGGAGTTCTCAGTTTTGTCTCTATGGTTTGTTTCCTCTTCAAGTAGACCTAGGCACAGACTGTGGAAAAGCACTTTCATTGAGAGGGGTTGCCAACCTTCTAAGAATTAACGAGTTTCCGAAATACCTGCAAATATTTTTTCACCCAATCTTGATGATACTTGGTGGTAATGATCAGTACACAAATCCCACTTGGCTCACCAAATTTTGTTCTTCTAGGTTGAAGCGTTCGTGTACAGTAGCAGTTTTTATATTTAGGTTTCCTTCTGTTCTCTCCAATATAGATAGATGAATTTGGAACTCTAAATCCAACATGGTTTGGAGTAGCTCTTTGAAACTTGACAAAATAAAGGAGTTCTCAGTTTTGTATCTATGGTTTGTTTCCTCTTCAAGTAGCCCTAAGCACAGACTGTGGAAAAGCACTTTCATTGAGAGGGGTTGCCAAACTTCTAAGAATTAAAGAGTTTCTGAAATACCTGCAAATATTTTTTCACCCAATATTGATGATACTTGGTGGTAATGATCAGTACACAAATCCCACGTGGCTCACCAAACTTTGTTCTTCTAGGTTGAAGCGTTCGTCTACAGAAGCAGTTTTTATATTTAAGATTCCTCTGCTCTGTTCTATATAGATAGATGAATTTGTAACTCTAAATCCAACAAGGTTCGTAGTAGCTCTTTGAAACTTCACAAAATAAAGGAGTTCTCAGTTTTGTCTCTACGGTTTGTTTGCTCTTCAAGTAGCCCTAAGCACAGACTGTGGAAAAGCACTTTCATTGAGAGGGGTTGTCAAGCTTCTAAGAATTAACGAGTTTCCGAAATACCAGCAAATATTTTTTCACCCAATCTTGATGATACTTGGTGGTAATGATAAGTACACAAATCCCACTTGGCTCACCAAATTTTGTTCTTCTAGGTTGAAGCATTCGTCTACAGAAGCATTTTTTATATTTAGGATTACCTCTGCTCTGTCCTAAATAGATAGATGAATTTGGAACTCTAAATCCTACATGGTTCGTAGTAGCTCTTTGAAACTTCACAAAATAAAGGAGTTCTCAGTTTTGTGTCTATGGTTTGTGTCCTCTTCAAATAGCCCTAAGCACAGACTGTGGAAAAGCACTTTCATTGAGATGGGTTGTCAAGCTTCTAAGAATTAACGCATTTCCGAAATACCAGCAAATATTTTTTCACCCAATCTTGATGAAACTTGGTGGTAATGATCAGTACACAAATCCCACTTGGCTCACCAAATTTTGTTCTTCTAGGTTGAAGCGTTCATCTACAGTAGTAGTTTTTATATTTACTTTTCCCTCTGTTCTCTCCTATATAGATAGATGAATGTGGAACTCTAAATCCAACATGGTTTGTAGTAGCTCTTTGAAACTTGACAAAATAAAGGAGTTCTCAGTTCTGTCTCTAAGGTTTGTTTCCTCTTCAAGTAGCCCTCAGCACAGACTGTGGAAAAGCACATTCATTGAGAGAAGTTGCCAAGCTTCTAAGAATTAAGGAGTTTCTGAAATACCAGCAAATATTTTTTCACCCGATCTTGATGATACTTGGTGGTAATGATCAGTACACAAATCCCACTTGGCTCACGAAATTTTGTTCTTCTAATTTGAAGCGTTCGTCTACAGTAGCAGTTTTTATATTTAGAATTCCATCTGCTCAATCCTATATAGATAGATGAATTTTGAACTCTAAATCCAACATGGTTTGTAGTAGCTCTTTGAAACTTGACAAAATAAAGGAGTTTTCAGTTTTGTCTCCATGGTTTGTTTCCTCTTTAAGTAACCCTAAGCACAGACTGTGTAAGCACTTTCATTGAGAGGGGTTGTCAAGCTTCTAAGAATTAACGAGTTTCCGAAATACCAGCAAATATTTTTTCACCCAATCTTGATGATACTTGGTGGTAATGATCAGTACACAAATCCCACTTGGCTCACCAAATTTTGTTCTTCTAGGTTGAAGCGTTCGTCTACAGAAGCAGTTTTTATATGTAGGATTCCCTCTGATCTCTCCTATATAGATAGATGAATTTGGAACTCTAAATCCAACATGGTTAGTAGTAGCACTTTGAAACTTGACAAAATAAAGGAGTTCTCAGTTTTGTCTCTATGGTTTGTTTCCTCTTCAAGTAGCCCTAAGCACAGACTGTGAAAAAGCACTTTCATTGAGAGCGGTTGTCAATCTTCTAAGAATTAACGGGTTTCCGAAATACCAGCAAATATTTTTTCACCCAATCTTGATGATACTTGGTGTTAATGATCAGTACACAAATCCCACTTGGCTCACCAAATATTGTTCTTCTAGGTTGAAGCGTTCGTCTACAGTAGCAGTTTTTATATTTAGGTTTCCCTCTGCTCTCTCCTATATAGATACATGAATTTGGAACTTTAAATCCAACATGGTTTGTAGTAGCTCTTTGAAACTTGACAAAATGAAGGAGTTCTCAGTTTTGTCTCTATGGTTTGTTTCCGCTTTAAGTAGCCCTAAGCACAGACTGTGTAAAAGCACTTTCATTGAGAGGGGTTGCCAAGCTTCTAATAATTAACGATTTTCCCAAATACCAGCAAATATTTTTCACCCAATCTTGATGATACTTGGTGATAATGATCAGTACACAAATCCCACTTGGCTCACCAAATTTTGTTCTTCTAGGTTGAAGCGTTCGTCTACAGAAGCAGTTTTTATATTGAGGATTCCCTCTGATCTCTCCTATATAGATAGATGAATTTGGAACTCTAAATCCAACATGGTTCGTAGTAGCTCTTTGAAACTTGACAAAATAAAGGAGTTCTCAGTTTTGTCTCTATGGTTTGTTTCCTCTTCAAGTAGCCCTAAGCACAGACTGTGGAAAAGCACTTTCATTGAGAGGGGCTGTCAAGATTCTAAGAATTAACGCGTTTCCGAAATACCAGCAAATATTTTTTCACCCAATATTTATGATACTTGGTGGTAATGATCAGTACACAAATCCCACTTGGCTCACCAAATTTTGTTCTTCTAGGTTGAAGTGTTCGTCTACAATAGCAGTTTTTATATTTGGGTTTCCCTCTGCTCTTTCCTATATAGATAGATGAATTTGGAACTCTAAATCCAACATGGTTTGTAGTAGCTCTTTGAAACTTGACAAAATAAAGGAGTTCTCAGTTTTGTCTCAATGGTTTGTTTCCGCTTTAAGTAGCCCTAAGCACAGACTGTGTAAAAGCACTTTCATTGAGAGGGGTTGGAAGCTTCTAATAATTAACGATTTTCCCAAATTCCAGCAAATATTTTTCACCCAATCTTGATGATACTTGGTGGTAATGATCAGTACACCAATCCCACTTGGCTCACCAAATTTTGTTCTTCTAGGTTGAAGCGTTCGTCTACAGTAGTAGTTTTTATATTTAGTTTTCCCTCTCTTCTCTCCTATATAGATAGATGAATGTGGAACTCTAAATCCAACATGGTTTGTAGTAGCTCTTTGAAACTTTACAAAGTAAAGGAGTTCTCATTTTTGTCTCTATGATTTGTTTCCTCTTCAAGTAGCCCTCAGCACAGACTGTGGAAAAGCACTTTCATTGAGAGGGGTTGCAAATCTTCTAAGAATTAACGACTTCCCGAAATACCAGCAAATATTTTTTCACCCGATCTTGATGATACTTGGTGGTAATGATTAGTACACAAATCCCACTTGGCTCAGGAAATTTTGTTCTTCTAGGTTGAAGCGTTCATGTACAGTAGCAGTTTTTTTTTAGGTTTCCTTCTGTTCTCTCCTATATAGATAGATGAATGTGGAACTCTAAATCCAACATGGTTTGTAGTACCTCTTTGAAACTTGACAAAATAAAGAAGTTCTCAGTTCTGTCTCTAATGTTTGTTTCCTCTTCAAGTAGCCCTTAGTACAGACTGTGGAAAAGCACTTTCATTGAGAGAAGTTGCCAAGCTTCTAAGAATTAACGAGTTTCCGAAGTACCAGCAAATATTTTTTCACCCGATCTTGATGATACTTGGTGGTAATGATTAGTACACAAATCCCACTTGGCTCACGAAATTTGTACTTCTCGGTTGAAGCGTTCGTGTACAGTAGCACTTTTTATTATTAGGTTTCCTTGTGTTCTCTCCTATATAGATAGATGAATTTTACTCTAAATCCATCATGGTTCGTAGTAGCTCTTTGAAACATGACAAAATAAAAGAGTTCTCAGTTTTGTCTCTATGCTTTGTTTCCTCTTTAAGTAGCCCTAAGCACAGACTGTGGAAAAGCACTTTCATTGAGAGGGGTTGCCAAACTTCTAAGAATTAAAGAGTTTCCGAAATACCTGCAAATATTTTTTCACCCAATAGTGATGATACTTGGTGTTAATGATCAGTACACAAATCCCACTTGGATCACCAAATTTTGTTCTTCTAGGTTGAAGCGTTCGTCTACAGTAGCAGTTTTTATATTTATATTTCCATCTGCTCTCTCCTATATAGATAGATGAATTTGGAACTCTAAATCTAACATGGTTTGTAGTAGCTCTTTGAAACTTGACAAAATAAAGGAGTTCTCAGTTTTGTCTCTATGGTTTGTTTCCTCTTTAAGTAGCCCTAAGCACAGACTGTGGAAAAGCACTTTCATTGAGAGGGGTTGCCAAGCTTCTATGAATTAACGAGTTTCCGAAATACGAGCAAACACTTTTTCACCCAATCTTGATGATACTTTGTGGTAATGATCAGTACACAAATCCCACTTGGCTCACCAAATTTTGTTCTTCTAGGTTGAAGCGTTCATCTACAGTAGCAGTTTTTATATTTAGGTTTCCTCCGCTTTCTCATATATAGATAGATGAATTTGGAACTCTAAATCCAACATGGTTCATAGTAGCTCTTTGAAACTTGACAAAATAAAGGAGTTCTCAGTTTTGTCTCTATGGTTTGTTTCCTCTTCAAGTAGCCCTAGGCACAGACTGTAGAAAAGCAATTTCATTGAGAGCGGTTGCCAAGCTTCCAATAATTAACAAGTTTCCGAAATACCAGCAAATATTTTTTTACCCAATCTTGATGATACTTGGTGTTAATTATCAGTACACAAATCCCACTTGGCTCACCAAATTTTGTTCTTCTAGGTTGAAGCGTTCGTCTACAGTAGCAGTTTTTATATTTAGGTTTCCCTCTGTTCTCTCATATATAGATAGATGAATTTGGAAATCTAAATCCAACATGGTTCGTAGAAGCTCTTTGAAACTTGACAAAATAAAGGAGTTCTCAGTTTTGTCTCTATGGTTTGTTTCCTCTTCACATAGCCCTAGGCACAGACTGTGGAAAAGCACTTTCATTGAAAGGGGTTGCCAAGCTTCTAAGAATTAACGAGTTTCCGAAATACCAGCAAATATTTTTTTCACCCAATCTTGATGATACTTGATGGTAATGATCAGTACACAAATTCCACTTGGCTCACCAAATTTTGTTCTTCTAGGTTGAAGCGTTCATCTACAGTAGTAGTTTTTATATTTAGTTTTCCCACTGTTCTCTCTTATATATATAGATGAATTTGGAACTCAAAATTCAACATGGTTAGTAGAAGCTCTTTGAAACTTGACAAAATAAAGGAGTTCTCAGTTTTGTCTCTATGGTTTGTTTTCTCTTTAAGTAGCCCTATGCACAGACTGTGGAAAAGCACTTTCACTGAGAGGGGTTGCCAACCTTCTAAGAATTAACGAGTTTCCGAAATACCTGCAAATATTTTTTCACCCAATCTTGATGATACTTGGTGGTAATGATCAGTACACAAATCCCACTTGGCTCACCAAATTTTGTTCTTCTAGGTTGAAGCGTTCGTCTACAGTAGCAGTTTTTATATTTAGGTTTCCCTCTGTTCTCTCCTATACAGATAGATGAATTTGGAAATCTAAATCCAACATGGTTCGTAGTAGCTCTTTGAAACTCGAAAAAATAAAGTAGTTCTCAGTTTTGTGTCTATGGTTTGTTTCCTCTTCCTAGCCCTAGGCACAGACTGTGGAAAAGCACTTTCATTGAGAGGGGTTGCCAAGCTTCTAAGAATTAACGAGTTTCCCAAATACCAGCAAATATTTTTTTCACCCAATCTTGATGATACTTGGTGGTAATGATCAGTACACAAATTTCACTTGGCTCACCAAATTTTGTTCTTCTAGGTTGAAGCGTTCATCTACAGTAGTAGTATTTATATTTAGTTTTCCCTCTGTTCTCTCCTATATAGATAGATGAATTTGGAACTCTAAATCCAACATGGTTTCTAGTAGCTCTTTGAAACTTTACAAAATAAAGGAGGTCTTAGTTTTGTCTCCATGGTTTGTTTCCCCTTCAAGTAGCCCTCAGCACAGACTGTGGAAAAGCACTTTCATCGAGAGGGGTTGCCAAGCTTCTAAGAATTAACGATTTTCCGAAATACCAGCAAATATTTTTTCACCCGATCTTGATGATACTTGGTGGTAATGATTAGTACACAAATCCCACTTGGCTCACGAAATTTTGTTCTTCTCGGTTGAAGCATTCGTGTACAGTAGCAGTTTTTATATTTAGTTTTCCCTCTGTTCTCTCCTATATAGATAGATGAATTTGGAACTCTAAATCCAACATGGTTTGTAGTAGCTCTTTGAAACTTGACAAAATAAAAAAGTTCTCAGTTTTGTCTCTATGGTTTGTTTCCTCTTCAAGTAGCCCTCAGCACAGACTGTGGAAAAGCACTTTCATTGAGAGAAGTTGCCGAGCTTCTAAGAATTAACGAGTTTCCGAAATACAAGGAAATATTTTTTCACCCGATCTTGATAATACTTGGTGGTAATGATTAGTTCACAAATCCGACTTGGCTCACCAAATTTTGTTCTTCTAGGTTGAAGCGTTCGTGTACAGTAGCAGTTTTTATATTTAGGTTTCCTTCGGTTGTCTCCTATATAAATAGATGAATTTGGAACTCTAAATCCAACATGGTTTTTTGTAGCTCTTTGAATCTTGACAAATAAAGGAGTTCTCAGTTTTGTCTCTATGGTTTGTTTCCTCTTCAAGTAGCCCTAGGCACAGACTGAGGAACAACACTCTCATCGAGAGGGGTTGCCAACCTTCTAAGAATTAACGAGTTTCCGAAATACCTGCAAATATTTTTTCACCCAATCTTGATGATACTTGGTGGTAATGATCAGTACACAAGTCCCACTTGGGTCACCAAATTTTGTTCTTCTAGGTTGAAGCGTTCGTCTACAGTAGCAGTTTTTATATTTAGGTTTCCATCTGCTCTCTCCTATACAGATAGATGAATTTGGAACTCTGAATCCAACATCGTTTGTAGTAGCTCTTTAAAACTTGACAAAATAAAGGAGTGCTCAGTTTTGTCTCTATGCTTTGTTTCCTCTTTAAGTAGCCCTATGCACAGACTGTGTAAAAGCACTTTCATTGAGAGTGGTTGTCGAGCTTCTAAGAATTAACGAGTTTCCAAAATACCAGCAAATATTTTTTCACCCAATCTTGATGATACTTGGTGGTAATGATCAGTACACAAATCTCACTTGGCTCAACAAATTTTGTTCTTGTAGGTTGAAGCGTTCGTCTATAGTAGCAGTTTTTATATTTAGGATTCCCTCTTCTCTCCTATATAGATAGATGAATTTTACTCTAAATCCATCATGGTTCGTAGTAGCTCTTTGAAACATGACAAAATAAAGGAGTTCTCAGTTTTGTCTCTATGGTTTGTTTCCTCTTCAAGTAGCCCTAGGCATAGACTTTGGAAAAGCACTTTCATTGAGAGGGGTTGCGAACCTTCTAAGAATTAACGAGTTTCATAAATACCTGCAAATATTTTTTCACCCAATCTTGATGATACATTGTGGTAATGATCAGTACACAAATCCCACTTGGCTCACCAAATTTTGTTTTTCTAGGTTGAAGCGTTCGTCTACAGTAGTAGTTTTTATATTTAGGTTTCCATCTGCTCTCACCTATATTGATAGATGAATTTGAAACCCTAAATCCAACATGGTTTGTAGTAGCTCTTTGAAACTTGACAAAATAAAGGAGTTCTCATTTTTGTCTCTATGGTTTGTTTCCTCTTCAAGTAGCCCTCAGCGCAAACTGTGGAAAAGCACTTTCATTGAGAGGGCTTGCCAAGCTTCTAAGAATTAACGAGTTTCCGAAGTACCAGCAAATATTTTTTCACCCGATCTTGATGATACTTGGTGGTAATGATTAGTACACAAAGCCTACTTGGCTCACGAAATTTGTACTTCTCGGTTGAAGCGTTCGTGTACAGTAGCACTTTTTATTATTAGGTTTCCTTGTGTTCTCTCCTATATAGATAGATGAATTTGGAACTCTAAATCCAACATGGTTTGTAGTAGCTCTTTGAAACTTGACAAAATAAAGGAGTTCTCAGTTTTGTCTCTATGGTTTGTTTAATCTTCAAGTAGCCCTAGGCACACACTGTGGAAAAGCACTTTCATTGAAAGGGGTTGCCATCCTTCTAAGAATTAACGAGTTTCCGAAATACCTGCAAATATTTTTTTCACCCAATCTTGATGATACTTGGTGGTAATGATCAGTACACAAATCCCACTTGGCTCACGATATTTTGTTCTTCTAGGTTGAAGCGTTCGTCTACAGTAGCAGTTTTTATATTTAGATTTCCATCTGCTCAATCCTATATAGATAGATGAATTTGGAACTCTAAATCCAACATGGTTTGTACTAGCTCTTTGAAACTTGACAAAATAAAGGAGTTCTCAGTTTTGTCTCTATGGTTTGTTTCCTCTTCAAGTAGCCCTAGGCACAGACTGAGGAACAGCACTCTCATCGAGAGGGGTTGCCAACCTTCTAAGAATTAACGAGTTTCCGAAATACCTGCAAATATTTTTTTCACCCAATCTTGATGATACTTGGTGGAAATGATCAGTACACAAATTCCACTTGGCTCACCAAATTTTGTTCTTCTAGGTTGAAGCGTTCATCTACAGTAGTAGTTTTTATATTTAGTTTTCCCACTGTTCTCTCTTATATATATAGATGAATTTGGAACTCAAAATTCAACATGGTTAGTAGAAGCTCTTTGAAACTTGACAAAATAAAGGAGTTCTCAGTTTTGTCTCTATGGTTTGTTTTCTCTTTAAGTAGCCCTATGCACAGACTGTGGAAAAGCACTTTCACTGAGAGGGGTTGCCAACCTTCTAAGAATTAACGAGTTTCCGAAATACCTGCAAATATTTTTTCACCCAATCTTGATGATACTTGGTGGTAATGATCAGTACACAAATCCCACTTGGCTCACCAAATTTTGTTCTTCTAGGTTGAAGCGTTCGTCTACAGTAGCAGTTTTTATATTTAGGTTTCCCTCTGTTCTCTCCTATACAGATAGATGAATTTGGAAATCTAAATCCAACATGGTTCGTAGTAGCTCTTTGAAACTTGAAAAAATAAAGGAGTTCTCAGTTTTGTCTCTATGGTTTGTTTCCTCTTCCTAGCCCTAGGCACAGACTGTGGAAAAGCACTTTCATTGAGAGGGGTTGCCAAGCTTCTAAGAATTAACGAGTTTCCCAAATACCAGCAAATATTTTTTTCACCCAATCTTGATGATACTTGGTGGTAATGATCAGTACACAAATTTCACTTGGCTCACCAAATTTTGTTCTTCTAGGTTGAAGCGTTCATCTACAGTAGTAGTATTTATATTTAGTTTTCCCTCTGTTCTCTCCTATATAGATAGATGAATTTGGAACTCTAAATCCAACATGGTTTGTAGTAGCTCTTTGAAACTTTACAAAATAAAGGAGGTCTTAGTTTTGTCTCCATGGTTTGTTTCCCCTTCAAGTAGCCCTCAGCACAGACTGTGGAAAAGCACTTTCATCGAGAGGGGTTGCCAAGCTTCTAAGAATTAACGAT
This sequence comes from Callospermophilus lateralis, assembly GCF_048772815.1. Classification (NCBI taxonomy): domain Eukaryota; kingdom Metazoa; phylum Chordata; class Mammalia; order Rodentia; family Sciuridae; genus Callospermophilus; species Callospermophilus lateralis. The sequence goes on from NW_027514923.1 coordinate 107,552, forward strand.
TTTCCGAAATACCAGCAAATATTTTTTCACCCGATCTTAATGATACTTGGTGGTAATGATTAGTACACAAATCCCACTTGGCTCACGAAATTTTGTTCTTCTCGGTTGAAGCATTCGTGTACAGTAGCAGTTTTTATATTTAGTTTTCCCTCTGTTCTCTCCTATATAGATAGATGAATTTGTAACTCTAAATCCAACATGGTTTGTAGTAGCTCTTTGAAACTTGACAAAATAAAGGAGTTCTCGGTTTTGTCTCTATGGTTTGTTTCCTCTTCAAGTAGCCCTCAGCACAGACTGTGGAAAAGCACTTTCATTGAGAGAAGTTGCCAAGCTTCTAAGAATTAACGAGTTTCCGAAATACAAGGAAATATTTTTTCACCCGATCTTGATAATACTTGGTGG